>NW_005434638.1:189299-266735 GCF_000315625.1 Guillardia theta CCMP2712
TCATCATCATCATCATCATCATCTCCATCATCATCATCATCATCATCATCATCATCATCATCATCATCGTCATCATCGATAATCAGCTAGTATCCGGAAGCATCACCTCTCGAAACATCCAAGGAAGGGCACCAAGACAGCCTCCCGGACGATTTGCAACAGGTCACATTCCTGCGAAGAGCAAAGTCACAACCACTCGATCTGACGTGGCAGATGTACATGCTGGGGGTGAACATCATAGTACTGTGCCATGTCCAGAACCTGTCGGAGATCGCTCTCAGAGATGATATGCGTCTCCCAACATCAACTGACCTCTTCGTGGCTGATTGTGACAGGCTTGAGGGAATCATCATACTGAAAGCTCTCCTCTGGTTTTGATCGAACTTGCCCGATGAGATGAGCTTCAAGGAAACATCGTCAGCATGCTGCACAAAGAGCATCTTCTCCGGCAAACATGACAGACACACAGGTTGGTCACGAAGAAACAAGTGCAATCTCACGAAGAAATAAGTGCAATCTCACCTTCTCCTGCCGCTTCTCCTCATAGAGCATCCTGTACTTGTGGAACAGCGGATGCTCCACTGTGCTCTCATCCGTCTCACTGGAGTGACCTGTCACCTTATCTTCCCGCTGGAAGCTGAAGCCCATCACCTGTTGTAGAAGTAGATGTCTCCCCGAGAGCTTGTATGCTCTGTCCATGGCTCCGGCAGCTCTTCGCTCAGACATTGTTCTGCTATCATGTCAGGATACAACCTGGCTCTGCCCATCCCTCGACCACCTGCTATCCAGATAAGGTCTTCCTCCTTGTCCACGTCGATCCCCAGGTACACAGCAAAGTCCAGCACCTGAAGGCAGGGCATCACCAGGCGCTGAATGGACCGCGGTCCTTTCCTACCTCTGGAGGGTACCTCTTACTCTTCCTGGGCATCTGCGGCGCCCTGAAAACCTGTACAAAGCAAGGATCAAGGAAATACACCACAGTACTGAAGTTCAGTGAAAGCTCCTGCATATCTTGCAGTCCTTCAGATCTTACAGCAAAGATAGCTGGACTGTAACTCCCTTAAGGACCGAGTTGTCATCCTCAACAGCCCACAATCGGCTTCTACCTAGCTAACCACGCTGTCTCTTATCTGATCTCCTCTCTCCTCTCTCCCGTGTCTTGCTCTGCATATCCTCTCGATAGTCTATTCCTTGCATTTCCTTCAACTGAAGCGGAAGGAGTCGCTGGGGATGAGGGTCTGTCTGGTTTACTTAGATAACTGTTATTATTACTCTATTTTAAATAGACAATTCTGAGAGACATCAATGATTACCCATGAAGATTAGTGCATGATATAGTGAGATGTTTGGGCAGCAACATCCAAGGTTTTAGGGTCATATTCCTGAGGGTGGGGTTGATGTATAGAGATGGTGGGGTACTTTAAAAGTAAGAAAGAGGGGTGGGAGAACCAAGAACGAGAAGGGTACCCTATGCTGCTTTGTGCGCTGTCCAATGGCAGAGGGGGGAGAGATGCGGGGGAGGGGGGGAGGGGAGGGAAGGAGTAGAAGAGGAAGGAAGAAGATGGCGATGGGAGACTACGAAGGAAGGGAATTCTGAGACAAGGATTGAGATGGAGAGGGATCCATGGCCAGATCGTGAGTGGTTATCCCGAGGATGCGGTCCGCTGTCGGTCAGAGCATGAGATGGTAGTGGAAAGACTACATGTGAGGTCGAGTCTTGCAAGACGATACAAATGATGGTGGAAAGTCTTGAAGGCATCCAGATACGAAGCTTTCCGATCCTCCTTGCAGCTCAATAGTTTTCTTGCAGGAGTGTCGAAGGACGATCGGAGGACTGCTCGCGGCGGATGTCTACCAGTCGACAACTTCTCGAAGTCTTGGACTGCAGAGAGTCAGTCAACGTCTCATCTACTCCTCAACACCATGAGATCGATGGAATCTTCCTCTCCAAGTTGACTTCGAGCAAGGACGTCTTTCTCTACCTAGTCTCGACGTTCTCGCGCGCTGCACAATACGGTGGGTGGAAGCTTGTATCGCTCCTCTTGGCTCTCAGTGGTCCTTATCCGAACTGACGATCTTTTGAACAGGGGATCAAGACTGGGCGCAGTACGTCAGGCGTCAATGCATCTCATACTCTGCGCTAGTGTTGCTCCAACCAGGGAACTTTGCAGGGGCGAGCGCTCCTCCTCCCGATTTCGCGAGTTTGAAGTTGTTCCTGTTGGTTGAGGAGAGTGGACAACTCCGTGCTCCACCAGGCTTCGTTCAGGAGCTTCTGAGCAAGCTAGAGTCCCTTGAGCTTCCGCATTATCCGACTCCACACGGATGCCTGAAGAGTCTGATACTTGGAAACTCGAATAGCGTCATTCCCTACATCATCTCAAGGTTGTCCAAGAAGCAAGTGACAGATAACACTGCAGCAGAGTTCCTCATGATGGAAGAGCTGTGCAGCAACAAGGCAGCAATGAAGTTCTTGTTCGAGTCGCAGTACTGGACTCCAAAGGGAGTAAGCTTCAACATGGCTCAGATGATAGAGATGAAAACAATCTTGGGCTCTTTCTTGAGGCTAAGTTGTTATCCGGAATCACAGATTGTGGCTGGACAGCTACAACCCATTCGTCACCCTGTCGGTCAGGATTGCTTCAGCGACTGCGTCCACAAAGCCAAGCTCGATATTGATAGCTCTGTTTCACAAGTACGAACTTTCTTGCAGGTAATTTGTCACACTTTGACTTAGGTCGATCATTGACCGGATGTTTGCTTTTCCTGCCAGGCCTCTCAGGCCAAGACCCTCAACATGATGAAGATTATGCTCAAAGATTCGAATTCTCAACAAGAAGTGTTTTCATGGATTTCGACCGTCTTGAAACACAATGAGATTCGGCTTAAGCTAGGATACCACGTTGGATATCTCATGGCACGGTACTGAAAACGTTGGGTACGATAGTCAAGAAGTGACGTTTGAGTCGCTAGGTCAAGCTCTACAGGCTTCTTGTTTAATCTTCTCAGTGTACTTTTGAAACTTTGTAAACCGTTCGCCGACCCGGACCATCCAAAAGCATTATGGCACAAGATTGATTCTACGTGAGTGTACATGAGATCGAAACAGCTGTTTTGTGCAACAAGATTGTATTGTGTTTGCTCAATGTTTTTCTTCTTGGGTCACTGACTTGAGTACCGTGTGCAGTTGGCTGCTATCAAAGCATCGGATGGACTTGAGCAATGAAACTCGTCTGGCAACGACTAGAGGAAATGCGCATGGAGAAAAGTAAAGAAATGAGGGTGTGATTGTAGCCTGTCTTGACGTTCTTGTGGTCGCAGTGAAGGTGGTGAAGATCACGAGGAATTGGAGCAAGATGAGCACATCGAAGTTAGCAAGAACTTTGGAACTATCTCTGAATATTTCTTTTTGGCACTTCGCTGCCTCAATATTGTCCACCTCAGCCAGCAAGTCAAGGATTATGCCAAGATTAGTCGAGAGCTGCAGGAGAGAAACCATAGCCTCAATCAGTCAGCAGATGACGTCCATGAGAAGATGGCTGAGATCTCTGTACTCGTTGAGCGAAGGTTATGCTACGATGTGGTAATGCTCATAGCTTTGTCCATCATCGTTGTCGGCTCACAGCCTCTCAGGTTCTGATGGATCCAAACTTGGTGGACGAGCTCCTGCTCTTCGCTCGCCTGGTAGCCCGATGGTTGCTACGGGTTGCTGACGCTCCTCCGACTATCTTACCTCTCCCGCCAAAGCCCTCAGCCATGTTCAAAGCCATCCCTGAGTTCTGCGTGGAGGGAGTGACAGACATCTTAAGGATGGTAGCACAGATGAACATCCCGACGTTGGAGCTGATGGGCATGCCGATCCTGCAAGACTTGTTCAACTTCCTCATGGTCTTCTCTTCCAACGATGTATATATCAGGAATCCCTACCTGCGAGGCAAACTGCTGGAGGTTATGAGCCTTTTGATACCTCGAGGGAGGAACGAAGGGTTCGAGCTGGGTGGAGGGTCCCTTGCGACCCTCTTCGAGGAGCATGACATCGCGCGCAAGTTCTTGGTCCCGACGCTCATCCGCTTCTACGTGGACATTGAGGTGACAGGGCGTGATTATTCCAACAACCAGTTCTACGAGAAGTTTCACTACCGGCATTACATGGCGGAGCTGCTCATGTACATCATGAAGTTTCCTCATTACATCACAGCGCTGAAGAGAGAGAGCGAGAACGTCGCAGAGTTTGTTCGCTTTATCAACATGATGTTGAACGATATCATCCACTGTATCGACGAGGGTCTCTTGAAGCTGGCTGACATCCGGAAGACTGAGTTCGAGAAGGCCGACACTCAAGCATGGAATGCAAAGTCGGAAGAGGAGCGGAACCAGGCGGAGCAGCACCTGCAGACCATGTACGGTCAGGCAGGTTGGGGCCTTCAAGCAGCGACAGAGGTGTTGACGATGATGGAGAAGTTGACGAAGCATGTGCTGGATCCCTTCCTCCGTGCAGAGCTCGCTGACCGAGTGGCCGCCATGCTCAACTACGTGATTAAGACCATCGCAGGGCCTCGCTGCATCGAGCTGAAGGTGCAACATCCTGAGAAGTGTTACTTCAAACCCAAGGAGCTCTTGGCGCTGGTGGTTGAAGTCTTCATGAACCTTGCCAAGCATGAGAAGTTTGCGTTGGCGGTGGTGAGAGATGAGCGTTCTTACGACCACGAGGTGACGAGGTTCTCAAGCTGAAAGATGCTCTGACAGTGTCGGCCAGGTCCTCGCTAAAGTCTATCGACTGATCAGGACGCACGCGTTGGAGGATGAGTCCTTCTGCCAGCAGTTTCTGGTCCACGACTTGATGAACATCTTTCGTGACCCTGACGTCATTCCTGCAGGACTACACGCAAGTCCTTCAGGAATCGAAGCAGAATCAGATGGAGCTCGACGCCAAGATCGAGGAGGCACCGGACGAGTGAGAGGAGGGGAGTCATTCCTCCTTTCTCATGATCCTCAGGTTCCTCGATCCCATCACTCAAGACATCATGACGGACCCAGTCATCTTGCCGACCTCAGGTCGAGCTCGTCGCAGCTGCTCAACTCCGGTGACTCGTGCTGCAGGCAACATCATGGACAGGCAGGCGATCATGCGCCACCTGCTCAGTGACGAGACAGACCCTTTCAACAGGATGAAGCTGACGCCCGACATGCTCCAGGTCCTCGCGCTCTTGACTTGTGGAGCAGGACTGGAAGGGAGATTGCCATAGAGGCCGAGAAAGAGGCCAGAGTGGGAGGAAGGGGGGGGTTGGGTGGGTGGGTGCAGAGGGGTTTGGTGGGCGCAACGCGCAGAACAGACATGGCGTGCTCATATTGGTATATTCTGAAATCTTTTGGCAGCCTGCAGAAGATTTGAAGAAGCGGATCAACGAATTCTTGGCTTCTAGGAGGTGAAGTTTTCGAATTCCTCCTTTTCTCTGACCAAAATCTTGCAGAACATAATCGAGACATGCGGGTATGTTGCGATTGAGAATGAAAACAACAGACAACAGACGATCCCGTCCCTGCCGCGCTCTTGTATTCACATCTTCTCAGAGCATCCAAAACCGCACGATGTTCTCAAGGCTCGCCACATGTTGATCCGAAGACATGTAGTCCGGGGCTCCTCCGCTTGAGTCAGAACTGCGGGCATGGCGATTAGTGCAAAGGAGAAATAGCAGGAGGAGCGGTGGCACCTGTTGGCAAACGCCATGATAGCAGGCGAGTTTGGCTTCTGGCTCCAAGAGAGGCAGGAGATGGAGGGCCAGACCTGTCCTTCATGTTCAGCAGCAGGAAGAAACGCTGTCCTTCACCTTGGCTTGGATCGCCGGGTTCGTAGCAGGAGGGAGCGAGTTCCTTGGATCCTCCGACTTGTACTCAGGCGTCCCGTCCCCGAAGAATCCCTTCTGCCCTCCTGCTGCCACCGGCCCCACGTTCCAAACGGTGAAGCGGCCGTCACCTCCTCCGGCAACCACAAGGTTCGGGTGATTAGGCATCCTAGTCACCACATTCACAGCTCGCGCGGAACTTTGCGGCTGCCCTGCCATGGCCGGCTGGGTGAGGAGGATCTTGCGCTGCTGGGGGCCCTCTCCCTGGCGCAGCATGACGACACCCAGCTCGCCGTTGATGCCGCCGACAGCGAAGCCTTGAGGCTCCATCCCGTTGTTGAGGTTGCTGATGAGGCAGGCAGAGCGCGTCTGGAACATGAGGGGCGAGTAGGAGGGGAAGGAAGCGACGCACTGGGCCCCGTTCCTCACGTCGTGCAGTGAGATCAGCCGGTCACTCCCGGCAACTAGGAAGTACGGGCACAAGACATCCATCCCGTAGACTTTCCCCGGCACTTTGATCTTCGACATCGGCTGCAAGCTACCCTGTCGCACGTCCCACAGCGCCACCGTCTTGTCCCACGACCCTGTCAGGATGCCGTTGATCGACCAGCCGTCCTCGTTGTGCAGAGCCTTGCAGAACTTGATGCCTCCTTCGTGCCGTCCTCTCTCAGCCACAGCCCCGGCGTTTGCTCCCTTCTGCACGTCCCATGCCAGCAGCTTCCCTTCGCAAGTTCCCAACAGGAGCTCCATGCTCCTCGTCCATGCCGAGCAGAGGATCGGTTGCGGCATCTTCATGGGAGGGTTGTGAGCTGCTTGGACGGAGGCGACCGAGTTGTTCTGAGCATTGACAGAGAGGACGTGAACGTCTCCCTCCCAGCTCGTCACGGCAAGGTGGTTCTCCGTGAGACCCCACGCCATGGAGGAAGCGCTGAATTTATGTCCGTTGCCCAGGAGGAACCTATCCACCCCTCCCTCGTTCGTCCATCCCCCCCCTGCCGATGGGAAAGCACTGCCATTTGATGAGAGACCTCCTCCTCCTCCTGCTCCCTGCCCAAAGCCTCCTGCTCCTGCCTGCCCAAAGCCTCCTCCTGCCTGCCCAAAGCCTCCTCCTGCCTGCCCAAAGCCTCCTCCAGCTCCCTGCCCAAAGCCTCCTCCTGCCTGAGGCTGACCGAATCCTCCTGCTTGACCGAATCCTCCACCTCCTGCTTGTTGACCGAATCCTCCTCCTCCAAATCCACCGAAGTTCATCGTAAGGGAGGCTGTAGAGGAGGCGTCTGCTGCCTTTCTCTACTCCGTGTCTCCTCCTTCCTCCTCCCCTCTGCTTCACTCTTCCAGCATCGCTCCCATTCCCATCATTCTGTCCGGGGGCAGCAATTTCACTCACCCGCTTGCCATATGAAAAGTTCAATACCCTAGAGGGCAGCAATTCCACCGCTCAAAAAATGGGCGGGCGGGAGAACAGTTTCCCTCGTCATGCGGTGGTAGAGGAGAGGACATTGTGACGAGAGAGGAGCCGAAAATGGGAGAGGAGCAGAAGAGAAACAGAGATCATGGAGGCCTTTCTTGCTGCAACGATGCTGTTCCTCTCTATGTTCTCTATGTGAAGGCGTGGAAACTCGATTTTTGAACTGTGACAGAAGGAAGGAAGAGAAAGATGAAAGGTTCAAGGAGTCAAACTGAACAAGTCAGTCCCGTCTCGAAGAAGAGGCCGACAACTTCGCCGGCCCACCATGCTGCCGTTGTGAAGTCAGATGCCGTCACTAGGGTACTTGTGCATGTTTGAATCCGACGACGCTGAATTCTTTTTAGCGATTATTGATTGACGACATTGAGAAGAAATTGAAGAAGAGGATCATTAGTCAAGATGCAATCAGAACTATGCGTGCTCAGGTTGACGAGTTGGAGATGCAATCGAAACAAGTCGACCAGATCTACGAGGAGAAGCTCAAGGATTTGTTGGAGAAGAAGGTTTGTCAAATGACGAAAGTCATGTGCGAGGCTGTGGACTCAGCATTCTTTCATCCAGAGAAAGCAAGAGAGACAACGGGAACTTCTGGATGCTCATGAAACGGCGATACACTCTGCAGGTGTCGAACAAAGCTTCGCCTACCTTGTTGCTGATTGAAATCAACCAGTCCTGCGAGTGAACGGAGTGATGTCGGTCTTGAATGAATTTTCGAGCGACCTCGCAAAGAAGGTGATATTCTGCGTGATCGCAATCTATTGCCAAATTGACGAGATGGAATCTGTCAGATCCACAAGCTCAAAATGACAGTCGAAGAGTTGAAGGAGGTCAGTGATGAATGTTTCACTTCGATCCTCTTAAATCATGATGACAGGATGAGAGCACTATCAAGCATAATTTTTCTGTGCAAGGTGATTACATCTACCTTGGGAGATTCTTTCTTCGAGGAAACATTTCCTTGAATCTGGCTCGCCTCCTGTGCCACGACAACTGAATCTGATTTCGCAGATGTCGAATGGAATCATGCTTGCATGATGGAGTCTATACTAAATGAGGATAATCTTTCAATTGATTTGAATGATCTGAAAGAACAGGTTGATTTCCCTCTGATTGCTTTTGTCTTCTTGGTTTCTGTTCGATTTTGATGTGGAACTGCAGTGGAATACTCTGTCGTTCACAACATATTCTTCATGGCTCCCAACTCAGGTCTGTTTCGACCTGACCAACTCAATTCGCGGTTTTTATGTTTGATTCCCAGAAATCTCAAGTTGACCAATTTTGTGTCGAGGTTGCTCTTTCAATTCTATTGTTGGTTGTGTGAGATCTGTTGCTTCCAGGAGAAGTTGTCAATCAAGTCAGCTATTGAGAGTTGTGCTCAGCTGAACGCAAACGTGACTGAGAATTTATTGCGCGTTTTCCTCTCTGAGAGTTTATCTGCTGCTTCAGGATTTGTTTCAAGATGAAGTGCAGGAGGTTCGCAAGGTAAATCCCGATTGTGTACGAGTTCGTTGTGCTGAAACGCTCATCGTCCAAGTCGAACCAAGAGAGAAAGTACGAGAAACTGATAACCGACCTGCGGGTCAAGAAGAGCCATCTTGTTTCAGAAAACGTGAAAAACTATCATCAGATGACATTTCCAGAGCTGAACTTTGTACAGAACAAGTTCCATGCAGCCAAGTCTGTAGCAAAAGACCAAGTGCAGAAAAGTTACTTGCAGACTCCAAAATTGCGGCCAAAATCTGCCAGACTAGAGAAACCACAGGTCGGGAGAGAACAAGGTTTTTCAATGCGACTGAACTTCTGCATGGATGCAGGATGAAGGTCCGGACTCGGGGAGTCAAAGCAAAGTCAAGAAGATTAAGGTGAGCATATCACCGTCCTCTCCGACAAAAGCTTTGCTCTGATCGATTTCCCGTAGAGTTCAGCATCAATTTCGAAGGTAGCTTAATCGCCGTTTGCCTATAAATTTTGGAGTGCCATTTAAACTGATTGACTATTTGGGTGGCAGCGTGCGATCTCCAGCTCAAAAACTGGATCCAATCGGAGTAAAGTACGTGTGTCTTTCATTCGTGTATTCGCGTTGACACTTGAAATAGATATCTGGTGAACAAGAGCCCAACTCAGCAGATGTTAAGCAACCACAGGTAGACCAAAACTCTCTTTTGAAAATTATTCCCTCACTTTGCCAATTTCATCTTTCAAGAATGAAAGCTCGGAGAACCATCCGGTAACGAAATCCCTACCTTTGTTGCTTGACCTCAAACTTTGCGTTTCCACAAAGATCAAAGATACCAATCAAAGCAGGAGCTCGAAGAGGCCAGAGAAGAAATTAAGTGATGTATTGCCTACGAAGAGCAAATCAACCAGCAAGGTGCTAGTGCCTCCTCGTCCAAAAACGGTCAATGAGAAATCGGGAAAGAGCTTGGCTGTCAAGGACCAAGGAGCCCCGGTAAAGACAAAGCTTGTGAAGGAGAAAGAGCAAGAGGTCAAGAGCAAGGCAGCTGACGAGGAGAGCAACTCCAATGTCCAACTGGAGACCCAGCTGAAGTCCGAAACTCTTTCACAACCTGCGAAGTTGCGCACAGAGCCCTCAAAACCGTCTGCTGTTGAAGAGAAACCTAAAGACAACGTTCAGCAAGAGAGCTCATCCCAGCAGGGAAAGCAAAGTGTGAATGTGGATGAGCATCGAGATGAGATGAGATCGAAGACTGGAGAGCAGGAGGGCAAGTCTAGCACAGACTCTCACAAGCGTTCTGAAATGCATGACAAGCCGTGCTCAGAGCAAATTCTTCGCGACCGTTCAGAAGATGCCGAGCAGAAGCCTCACGAACAAGACGCCAGGCGCGAGATCAAGACTCCGCAGGCGCAAGAAATGGTGACCGAGAGCAAGATAGAGCCAATGTTTGAACGAGAGATCAAGCCGCAGAAGCAGGAGCAGCAGGAGGCAGTCAAGCCGCAGCAGGAGCAGGAGCAGAAGCAGGAGGTCAAGCCGCAGCAGGAGCAGGAGGAGGTCAAGCTGCAGGAGGAGGCCAAACAGCACGAGCCGCAGCAGCAGCCTGTCAAGCCGCAGCAGCAGGAGGCGGTCCAGCAGCAGCAGCTGGAGCTGGAGGAGGAGGAGGCGGTCAAGCCGCAGGAGCAGAAGCAGGAGGAAGTCAAGCCGCAGCAGCAGCAGGAGAAGGAGGACATCAAGCCGCAGGAGCAGAAGCAGCTGGAGCAGGAGATCAAGCAGGACCACCAGCAACAGCAGGACCAGCAGCAGGAAGTCAAGCCGCAGCAGGACCAGCAAGCCGTGGTAGCGCAGTCTCAGAATGAAACTGCTTCGCATCCAGCAGACACACCCGATGCTTCGGTGTCGTCGTCTGAAGGCAAGACAGGAGGAGGAAGCTCTGGGTCAGGAGCAGCGACTTCGACGGTGAGGGGGAGGTCAAGGGAAGGAGGAGGTCTGACGGACTGTAAGCAGAAACCTCGAGCTGGAGGCAGGCAGCTGGAAGAGAGGTCGCTAAGCGGAGGCTTGGCAGGAATGTTCGGAGGGTCGACCTCGATGTTTGGGGAGCCAAGTCCATGGGGCGGGGACTTTGCGCGGAAGCTGGTAGACAAGAAGAAGGGGGGAGGAGGGGGGCCGTTCTTGAAGATGAAGGAGTCATTCAGCTTCTCGACGTCGAGGAAGCCAGGAGAGGAGGCGAAGCTTCCCTTGCACATGCGGATCAACTCGCATCGCATCGCCGGGAAGCCTCCTCCAGATCAGGTGGCGAGGTCAAGCCCAAGTCCAGCTGGGCAAGGGGGGGCAGGGGTGGCTTTTGATTCTCCCTCTGCGAAGGCTGGCTTGAAGGGGTTCGCTCAGGACGAGGGCAGAACACCTGTAGGGGAGACAATGGACGCTGTCGTCCATACAGAAGGGTTGGAGGTCGATTCCCAGGAAGAGAATGTTGCAAAGTCAGAGTCACGGGAAGATCAACAGAACGTGGCTGGCGAGCATAATGCCAAGGATTCGGAACAGGAGAAAAAAGCGAATCTTCACGATGATCCGATGAAAGAAACCATTATTAAGTCTCCTTTAGAAGCGGAAAGAAGTAAGCCTGGCGATCAAAATGTACAGGCAGCTGTAGAGGCTCAAGAACACGAATCCAAAACAGCACAGCATAGTGATAATCTAGCAATCAGGCCTCAATATCAAGAGGAGGTCAAACCGCACGAGCCACAGCAGAAGGAGGAGGAGCAGGAGATCAAGCCGCAGGAGCACAAGGAGGAGGAAGTCAAGCCGCAGGAGCAGCAGGAGCAGGATGTCAAACTGCAGAAGACGAAGCAGCAGCCGCAGGAGCAGGAGGAGGCGGTCAAGCCGCAGGAGGAGGAGGAGATCAAACAGCACGAGCAGAAGCAGGTGGTGGAGGAGGACATCAAGCCGCAGCAGCAGAAGCAGGAGGAAGCGGTCAAGCCGCAGCAGCAGAAGCAGGAGGCAGTCAAGCCGCTAGAGGAGGAGCAAGAGATCAAGCCGCAGAAGCAGGAGAAGGAGGTCAGACAGCAGCAGCAGGAGCAGCAGGAGGCAGTCAAGCCGCAGGAGCAGGATCAGGAGAAGGAGGTCAAGCAGCAGCAGGAGGTCAAGCCGCAGCAGGAGCAGGAGGAGGTCAAGCTGCAGGAGGAGGCCAAACAGCACGAGCCGCAGCAGCAGCCTGTCAAGCCGCAGCAGCAGGAGGCGGTCCAGCAGCAGCAGCTGGAGCTGGAGGAGGAGGAGGCGGTCAAGCCGCAGGAGCAGAAGCAGGAGGAAGTCAAGCCGCAGCAGCAGCAGGAGAAGGAGGACATCAAGCCGCAGGAGCAGAAGCAGCTGGAGCAGGAGATCAAGCAGGACCACCAGCAACAGCAGGACCAGCAGCAGGAAGTCAAGCCGCAGCAGGACCAGCAAGCCGTGGTAGCGCAGTCTCAGAATGAAACTGCTTCGCATCCAGCAGACACACCCGATGCTTCGGTGTCGTCGTCTGAAGGCAAGACAGGAGGAGGAAGCTCTGGGTCAGGAGCAGCGACTTCGACGGTGAGGGGGAGGTCAAGGGAAGGAGGAGGTCTGACGGACTGTAAGCAGAAACCTCGAGCTGGAGGCAGGCAGCTGGAAGAGAGGTCGCTAAGCGGAGGCTTGGCAGGAATGTTCGGAGGGTCGACCTCGATGTTTGGGGAGCCAAGTCCATGGGGCGGGGACTTTGCGCGGAAGCTGGTAGACAAGAAGAAGGGGGGAGGAGGGGGGCCGTTCTTGAAGATGAAGGAGTCATTCGGCTTCTCGACGTCGAGGAAGCCAGGAGAGGAGGCGAAGCTTCCCTTGCACATGCGGATCAACTCGCATCGCATCGCCGGGAAGCCTCCTCCAGATCAGGTGGCGAGGTCAAGCCCAAGTCCAGCTGGGCAAGGGGGGCCAGGGGGGGCATCAGAAGCTTCGGTAGAAAAACCAAACCAAAATGAAGCAAAGTCGGTGGAGAATGATAGAACCAATCTGATGGAGAAGGTGGATGCCAAGCTTCAAAGTGAGGAGACTGTGGACAAAAGTATGAGCAAGGAAGCCCCCGGGGATAACGGCGAGGAGGCTGGGAAGGACAAGGGCGAGGAGGCTGTCAAGGACAAGGGCGAGGAGGCTGGGAAGGACAAGGGCGAGGAGGCTGGGAAGGACAAGGGCGAGGAGGCTGGGAAGGACAAGGGCGAGGAGGCTGTCAAGGACAAGGGCGAGGAGGCTGTCAAGGACAAGGGCGAGGAGGCTGTCAAGGACAAGGGCGAGGAGGCTGTCAAGGACAAGGGCGAGGAGGCTGGGAAGGACAAGGGCGAGGAGGCTGGGAAGGACAAGGGCGAGGAGGCTGTCAAGGACAAGGGCGAGGAGGCTGTCAAGGACAAGGGCGAGGAGGCTGTCAAGGACAAGGGCGAGGAGGCTGTCAAGGACAAGGGCGAGGAGGCTGGCAAGGACAAGGGCGAGGAGGCTGTCAAGGGACAAGGGGCGAGGAGGCTTGGGAAGGATAAGGGCGAGGAGGCTGTCAAGGACAAGGGCGAGGAGGCTGTCAAGGGACAAAGGGCGAGGAGGGCTGTTCAAGGACCAAGGGCGAAGAAGGCTTGGAAAAGAACAAAGGGCGAAGGAGGGCTTGGGAAAGGACAAGGGCGAGGAGGCTGGGAAGGACAAGGGCGAGGAGGCTGGGAAGGACAAGGGCGAGGAGGCTGGGAAGGACAAGGGCGAGGAGGCTGGGAAGGACAAGGGCGAGGAGGCTGTGAAGGACAAGGGCGAGGAGGCTGTCAAGGACAAGGGCGAGGAGGCTGTCAAGGACAAGGGCGAGGAGGCTGGGAAGGACAAGGGCGAGGAGGCTGTCAAGGACAAGGGCGAGGAGGCTGTCAAGGACAAGGGCGAGGAGGCTGTCAAGGACAAGGGCGAGGAGGCTGGGAAGGATAAGGGCGAGGAGGCTGTCAAGGACAAGGGCGAGGAGGCTGGGAAGGACAAGGGCGAGGAGGCTGTCAAGGACAAGGGCGAGGAGGCTGTCAAGGATAAGGGCGAGGAGGCTGTCAAGGACAAGGGCGAGGAGGCTGTCAAGGACAAGGGCGAGGAGGCTGGGAAGGACAAGGGCGAGGAGGCTGTCAAGGACAAGGGCGAGGAGGCTGGGAAGGACAAGGGCGAGGAGGCTGGGAAGGACAAGGGCGAGGAGGCTGGGAAGGACAAGGGCCAGGAGGTTGTCAAGGACAAGGGCGAGGAGGCTGGGAAGGACAAGGGCGAGGAGGCTGGGAAGGACAAGGGCGAGGAGGCTGGGAAGGACAAGGGCGAGGAGGCTGGGAAGGTTAAGGGCGAGGAGGATGGGACGGTTAATGAGCACCAGCAGCAGACCGATTGCAAGCACGGGAGCGACGGGGAAAGTAATAAGATGGCAACCCAGCACTCGGGTGATAATTTGTTTCTTGTGTTTTGACCGTCCTTTCTGATCGTCTTGCAGCCCCTGATGCATCTCAACGGGTCGAGCTCTCTTCATCTCGTGCGCAAGGTGCTTCTTCTGACGCTGATGCACAGTTAATGGTTTGTTTGCGAACAGATTCAAGCCTGAACGAAAGCATCGAAGAGTTCATCGAGGAAGAGATAGAGGAAGAGATAGAAGGGCAGGAAGAGTGAAGGAGAGGAACACACGATTCTACTCTTGTGCAAGGGTCGCTTGTTCATGTTTGAAGATGTAAATTCTTGTTAAGGTTTCGTGTTTGTTTCTGTTAACTTCTGTGCCGACGAGCTTTCGTTCACTTTCATGCAGTAGGCCCATCTCCACCCTCCTCCTGCCGCAGGGACAAAGCTCGGGTCTTTCATATCACTTCCCTTGCAGTCAGCAGACAACCAGCTGAGCATGGCTTATCATCTCACCGGAACAAGATGTCATCGTTCTTAGTGACGTGCTTGATCTCTCTAGTTCGTGTGATGTGGCGCAACGTGTTCATGGATTGTTTGTATGCCTGAGCGATGTCATCACAGCTCTTCTCAACCACAATAGCTCTCACAAAGCTAGACGGGCTGAAATGAGCAATTATGTACGATCTTGAATTCTTGCACAGACTTTGTTCCAGAGCTTTGGTAAGGGTCGAGCTGCGGTATGGAATGTACACCTACAGTGAGTTGTCAACCACAGGGAAGAGCAGTTGGGAGAAGAGGCTGACTCAATACAGGACCAAGTAGAGAGGAGAGGGAGAACAGCAGGGTTAGAAGAGGGGATCGAGATGGTTTTGACCTTAGACTTCTGTCCTGCCTTCTGGCTTCGGTCTGCTTCAGCTATGGCAGCCATCACGTTGGCCCAGGCTAGCAGAGATTTCTCTTGGGTGTTTGACTTCTTGTGAATGCCCAGGGATGAGACGTGCGATCGTAGCTCGGCGTTTCCTGCTCTCCCCGTGATCTCTAGGCTTTCACTTAGAAGGTCTTGTTACCGCTGGGAGTACTTGCAAGGTCGACGAACTGAATCTTGTGTATCGGAAGGTCCCTAGTGAAGTTGGGTCAGCAGAATCGAGATGGTCTGAGTTGCTATACTCGTTTTTGGGATTGCTTCCTCGCCTGACAAACTCAACAGTGAACACTGTGTTGCTCGACAACTCCATGTAGCTGATCGATCGCAACATCTGTCGTGCCGTCAGATGTCAGACGGTATACACGTGCGTTCACTTCGATTCACCTGACTCAACATGTCTTCGCAATCAGTGATGTTTTCCAACTTCTTCTTTGTCAATCCTTCTATTGTCCCGTTGGACCGTATCTGTGCCGATTCACACAACTTGAACAAGGCAGAGGAGAGACGGGAATACTTTGAGGCCCGTGGTATGAAAATCTCGTTTGAGACAGTCGAAAATCTGTTGTCAAGGTCACCACTGTACAATCTTGCTGTTCCTGGCATCTCACATTCTCATTTTGAACTTCGTAGAAAGAACCAAATATATCATAAGCATCATGTAAATTATCTTCTGTTGCAATTCTGAAACATATCGACAGTGAGCTGGACAAAGGAGATATCATATTGCACATTGTTTCAAGGAGTCGAGGGATCAACCCTGGGTCTTTCTCTTGTCCTTGATCAGGTTGTCAGCTATTCAGAAGAGAGAGGAGCTTGCTCTACCTATGAACGTGTATGTCTTTCCTGTCTGAGTGTGTCCATGGGAGAACACACACACGTGATATCCTTTTAGTGCATCGCTCCTAGTCCGATGTGAGCACAGCAACATGCAATCATTCAAACATTCTCTCTCACAGAATCCTCGTTCCAAGTTGCTGAAACAAAATCTCGTTGTCCGCATTCTCTGGGCTGGCAGATCACAGGAGATCAGTTGACTTACTCTCACATGTTGGGGTTTGACCTGTCGGGGTTTGACGAATCAAAACAAAAATCGAGGTCGTGAACTTTCTTTTCCTCCGTCTCTGGATTTGACAAGGTAACGCTCGTGTCAGTTACTGTGATACATCTGAGAGACTCGTCAGGTAACAGCATCCGCACGCTACTAGTCCTGCCTGCCAGGTCCCAGGCTTTGCTCCCTCAAATTGATCGGGCGAATTCTCCCCACCAGGTAGACATTTCGCTCCATGCTCCCCTGGGGTAGCATGACGGCCTGTATAAACACTTCAGTTGGACTAGGTGAGCTCTGACTTATCACTTGCATGTTCCCTCCACCTCCTGCTCCACTTCCTTCCCCAACCTCAACTCCGACCACAAGTTCAGATTTTACTCCAGCAGCAACGAAATCTTATGTTCTCTACCTATCTCCCTCCTGTCTCTCTCTTCTCCTTCTTACGTTTGCCTCTCCCTTTCTCCTCCTCGTCTCGCCCTTCCCTTTCACCCCTTCCCCTCCATCCCCCCCACTAACTAGCATGTCTCTTCCTCCCCCCAAACAGTCTCCGTGGCCCTACTCAGGTCGACTCCTTTTTTTATATATTGCATGGGGGAGGGGACGGGGGGGGGGAGGCGAGGACGGGGAGCTAGTGCGTGCAAGCCCCCGGGACCGAGTTCTCGAGGACGAGCATGCCGACATTCATCAAGACTCCCACGGCCATGGCGAGCGTCTCCAGTAGCGTCGTGCTAAACGTCGTGTCCTGCCTCGAGGGCTCAGAGGGTCATTGGGGCTCAGCGAGCTGACCTGAAGCATAAGGGGGATGATGTCGACTGTCGCCACGTAGATGAAGCCGCCAGCTATGAAGCCCTATGTCGATCGTCATGACATGCTCTCCCATATTCTGCAGGAAATGTACCTGCATACCCTTCAGCTGCTGGAGCTGCAGTCCAACCACACAGCCAAGGAGGGCGCCCATCGCTGAGCCCCACTGCAAGGTGATGAGTAAGCAGTAAGGAGGAGGAGGAGGAAAAGAATAATCGCGCACCTGTGCCCACAAGGCAGAGCTGTGGCTAAACCCATTCTGAATCAAGATCGCAAAGTCTGCAATGTTGTGCGGGACTTCGTGGAAGAAGACAGCTACGAGGCCATGAGATCGTGTAACAGTACAGTTGAGATGCATCACCTAGTGTTGTTGAGATTCCATGTCCCTGCCATGCAACTGTTGTCACCTTCTCTCCATGTTCCCTCCCAGGTCACCTTTCCAAAAGCGACCCCCAGCGCTAAGCCATCCGAGAAGTTGTGAAGAAGATCTGCTAAGAGATTCAAGTACCTGCTTACGTGTCATCGAGAACCAACAGGGACGAAAACACTCACGCAGCAGGCTTCGCATTGAATTTCAACATTTCTTTCGGGAGATTCATCAGTGATTCGCAACGATTGCAGATAGCTTCATATCTGGAAGCAACCATCAGCTGTCGCCGCATGCACATGAGAGATGGGATTACGCTTGGCTCTGCAACGCAGCCAACCTCTGTCTGAACGGTCTCGAACAATCCCCCTCTTCCACACTCATGTCAGACCTTTCAACAAGACTCCAGAGTACCTCCAGCAGTGGGGTTGGCTGCGGCAGGCTCTTCTGAAGTACACTTGTTGACACACTGTTCACCGTCAGCCGAGTACTAAACACACAAACAAGAGTCACCTTGACGACATGAGTCCGACCTGTGTCACAGGCAATAACGTGCGAATGAGAGTGAGAATGAGTATGCGAATGTTGGTGGCTCCCGTTCCCTGCAGAACGAGGGAATCAGCTGCTGCTGGAGCCATCCATGAGCATATCGTTCCTGTCAAGGCCGCCATGAACTTCTCTGCTAGGTAAAACATGAGCATGCCCACTAATATTGGGATCCCAGTGTTCAGTGCCTGAGACAAGTAGAAGTCAAATCGGCTTCGATCATCATTCAGAGGGAAACAATTCTGCTTGTTTAAGAACCAGCAGCATGTTCTGTACTTCGTCAACGAGTCATACCTGGCTGACACCATCAGCATCCGAATGCGCATGTGCTGAAGCGTGAGGGAGCATGTGCAGGAACACATCACCAAGAAGTCCTCCAACAGCAAAGCTTATGAGCATCTGACAATCAGTGAGAGGGAGCGAGTTGAAAGAATCAGCTACCTTGAGGAGCAAGCTGTTGTTTATGTTGATTGGAGGGGGTTCTTCATGGTGTGCAGTGTCATGGGGTGCGTGAGCTCCAGTGTTTTGCAGAAAAGGCAGGAAGGGCATCACAAACAAGCTGCTGCAACTCACGAAGACCGTCGCAAGTAGCGCGGAATGGGATGGCCACTTTGTTGTCCAATGCTGTAAAGTTTTCCACCAGAGCAACCCTTCCATGAGATCTGTGTGGCCATGGGAGTGGCCGTGATCATGCTCATGCCCGTGACTATGCCCGTGGCTGTGCCCATGCTCCTCGGCGTAGGAAGTTTTCGAGAACAATGAATAAGATAACAAAAAATAGATCCAGAGCGCCGCAGATTTGAGGGGAGTGAAAAATTTCCTGGTCCCTCCTCCTCTCAAGTGTAGGCTGGCAGGTTTTTGGTCGATCAATTCATTCGTGGATACAAGTCGTTGTTTCTGAAATCATGACCTTCAGTATGGCTGGCACACACCAACCGAAGGACCTGAAAGGTGAGACGAGGTCGGGGATCTGGTCTTCTCGCATCATGCACTCTCACCAACCCCTGTAAATTGTGAGATGCGAGGACGATGAACAAGAGAATCCTCCCAACCTCTGAATACGATGCAATGAGAATCAAGCCAGTGAAGGCCATGCGAAGGGAACATGCTTTCCGCATTCCTTCCGGCGCCCTGGCACACTCCTCTGAGAAGCAATATAAGTCAAAGGTACATACACAAGGATTCAACTTGATTATCATTCTACCTTCTATCCCTCGTTCCCACTACTTCTCGCTCCTTCTTCCGGTCCCATTCTCCCAGCTCCCTCTGCCCATCCTGCCCCAGTCTCACCTCCCCTTCGACTGCGAACCTGGTCCATCGCACATTCCTTCTACATTCCTTCTACATTCAAATCATCTGAGGGGAACAGATATATTCCTTCTACATTCAAATCATCTGAGGAGAGCAGGTATATATTCCTTCTACATTCAAATCATCTGAGGAGAGCAGGTATATTTTCCTTCTACATTCAAATCATCTGAGGGGAGCAGATATATTCCTTCTACATTCAAATCATCTGAGACGACCTGTGTGTTTGTGTGTATGTGGGTGGGTGGGGGGGGGGGGGGGGGGTTGTGTGTATGTGGGTGGGTGGGGGGGGGGGGGGGGGGGGGTGCAGCCCACGGGCCGTCGCTCGCAGAGCTGGCTTGGGGCGCAAGGGGAGCATGGCCGGGGAAAGAATGAAACCCGCCTCGGAGCAATGGCAGTTGCTGAAAAGAGTCCTTCCCTCCAAGAAAACCTCAGTAGCCCCTTCCTGAGGCGAACTCACTCTTACTCCCCGGCAGGCCCGGCGGGCCCGGCAGTCCCCGGGAGCCCGGGAGTCATGTGACTGGCCGTTTGCCTTCCCTAAAACTTATTTTGGACCTTCCGCGTGCCGTAGTGTTGGGAGAATATTTTACGACTGAAAGTACAGAATTTTAGTACCGCTGCGAGAGCTGTATTGATATCAATATCAAAATTTAGCACTTCTTGTAGCAGGGTAGTTTCAATTTTACAATTTCTCCTAATAAAAATTTTAATATATAAAGAATAATGTTACTTTTTTATATTATATTATATTTCAGTACACTTTTTTAGAATGCTTGGTACAACTCGCAGACCTCTCTTCACAAACTCTGTACTAGTTTTAAAACACTTTGAGCGGGAGAGCGGCTGCAGGTTGGCGGGAAAATGACGACCATGCTGGGAGGGACCGGAGGCATCGCTCTGACGGAGCTGCTGAAGGACGGACACAAGCACTTCCAGGGTATCGACGAGGCTGTTGCCAAGAACATCGAGGCATGCAAGAAGCTCTCGACCATCACCCGCACCTCCATCGGCCCCAACGGCATGAACAAGATGGTTGTGAACCACCTGGGCAAGCTCTTCGTCACCAACGACGCCGCGACCATCGTGAAGGAGATGGAGGTTAGCTGTTGTGATATGACTTTCATACATCTCTTGTCTTGGACCTTGTCTATCTCCTCACACTCCTTGTCCTCAGGTCATTCACCCAGCTGCCAAGCTCGTTGCTCTTGCATCGCAGACGCAGAAGGAGGAAATCGGTGACACAACAAACTTGGTTGTTGTTCTTGCCGGAACTCTACTGGAAGGAGCCGAGGCTCTGCTCCGTCAAGGTTTGCCCATCGCAGATATTATCGCGGGATACACCAAAGCCTATCGTGCCTGCCTTACACACATTGATTCACTCAGCGTCAAGAGCATTGAAAACATTCGCAGTGAAGAGGAAGTGTCCAATGCGCTCAGAGCAACTGTCTGCTCCAAGCAGAATGGACTTGAAGACTTTCTCTGCCCCTTGATTGCCAAAGCTTGCGTTCAAATTGTTCCCAAGGAAGCAAGTCAGTTCAACGTAGATAATGTCAGGGTTGCCAAAATTCAAGGAATGTCAGTTTATGATTCCTTCCTTGTGAAGGGATTTGTATTGACCAGAGATTCAGAGGGCACTATCAAGCATGTCACAGATGCAAAGATTGTTGTGTTTGGTACTGAGGTCGATCTTTCTGCTACCGAGACGAAGGGCAACGTGCTGATCAAGAATGCTGAAGAGCTGATGAATTACTCGAAGTCGGAGGAGGAGGCAATCGAGAAGATTGTACAAGAGATTGCAGCAACTGGTGTGAATGTGTTGGTAGCACAATCTACTATCAGCGAGATGTCCCTGCATTTCTTGGAGCGAGCGAAGATCATGGTTATTAAGTGTCCTTCCAAGTTCGAAATTGCTCGCTTGTGCAAGCTTTCTGGAGCGACTAGCCTTGCTCGCTTTGGTGCCCCACTTCCAGAAGAAATCGGAAAGGTATGAGCATAATCTACTTGGAACTCTGAGAGATGACTTGTGTGTCACTTGCAGGCGGATCGTGTTTCTGTTGATGAACTCGGTGGACAGCCTTGCACCACATTTGTCAGGGATTCGCTTGAGCAAACGAAGGTCTCCACCATTATCCTGCGTGCCTCCACTTCGAACCACCTGGACGATCTTTCACGTGCAATTGATAATGGAGTGAACATCTACAAGCAGGTGATCGATTTGCTTACCACTCTCTTTTCTGAACGTGACGTGTACAACAGATGACCAAAGATTCACGATTTGTTGCTGGCGGCGGTGCTTGTGAATTGCGCATGGCAGCACATCTGAAAGAAATGGGGGGCAAGACTCCTGGGTTGGAGCAGTATGCTATCAAGAAGTATGCAGAGGCGCTCGAGACAATACCAAGAACTCTGGCGGAAAACGCAGGCCAGGACACAACATCCACGGTATTTGATCTTCTTGGATTGCAAAGAATATGCTGGCGTTAATCATCTTCTCACAGATCTCAAATCTGTATGCTGATCACACAGCGGGTAAGTTGAACCATGGAATCAACATCGATAGCCCGGGGACAAGGGACATGCTTGAGGTTCTTTGCCTGCGCTGTTTTCCTCCACCTTCTAAACCTGTTTCCCCAAGGCAAGCATTCTCGATCATCTGGTATCCAAGAAGGAAGCCATGAGGCTTGCATCCGAGGCTGCGATCACTGTGCTGCGGGTGGACACGATCATGTAACTCCTTGTCGAACATCACGTTGGCTGTGAAACTGAATTTTCTCCCAGTATGGCAAGGCAGTCTGGAGGACCGGATCCCAACAGAGCCCCGGGATAATTCAGGGATGTATGATTTCAAACATTTGCAATGCATTTCTTGTTGAAAGGAGCTTATCCATGTCGCCTTTGTCAAACATGCTGCATCCACGCAAGTAACTATATTTCACATTCTTTGTACAACCGCACACAAATACACGAAGAATTAGAATACAACAGCTTTGAGCTGTAGATGAGGGTAAGAATCCTTGATCAGCAATCACGCTGTCCCTATTGTAGCATCGGAATCCCTGCATGCAGGAAGAAGTCATTCAATTGTGTAAGAACAGCCACGTTTCTTACATTATTGTAACAACCCAGTCCTCCTTCGTCATACTGGCTTTCATCAACAGTGATTTTCCTTCTTTGTACTTTTGACTTGCTTCGAAAGCTTCTTTGTACTTCCACCCAAGGTATTCATGGCAGCAATTACAATAAATGTCTTGAACCTTTCGGGATAAAATGAATGCTTCAGGAGAAGTTTAGAACACTACAGCATTACCGTATGCATTCCCGTATTCATCAGTCGATCTTCCAAAGGCCCGAAAGAAATGTTGACCACCTTGTCAAAAAGATAGGCTCGTCCTGTTCTGCCTTGGAAGGATGTAGAGATTAAAGCTTCGTGGTTGGTCAAGTGGGCATGGCAGTTGCCGCAAGAATAGATGCGGTTCCCAGGCAGATACACTTTGTGGATGCGGCCCATGTTTCGAGACCCTGCTAAGCAGCAAACATCACAACAAGCGAGAGGGTAGCATGCTCGAGAGAAATGGTGACTAAAGATAGACAGGAGGGTCCAAGCTCGATCAAGTACATCAATGTGTCACCATCCCGTCCACCCATCTATCACTCACAACCTAGATGGAATGCAGAAGAAAGGGAGCAACACACAGCCCTCGCTCGTAACAGACAGTATGAGGAGTACGAGGAATCATCATAGCGTTGAGAAAGAGGAGCCAGCATCTACTCGCTTCATGCTGCAAGTGCTTCAAGTGCAGGAGCCAGCATCTACTCGCTTCATGCTGCAAGTGCTTCAAGTGCAGGAGTCGGCATTGGCACCAACATTGACCCAGCATGGAGCCGGCAAAGTGCAAGAAGGATACTGGTAGCAAGGGTGGGGTAGTTTTCCTCATCAATCTATGGGTACTTATTGAAGTGAAGTGTGAACCAGAAAGATGGACTACCAGTCCCTTTTTTTTATTTTTTACTGTTTTTACTACCATCATCAAGTCGTTTTTTTGACAAGGACCTTCAAGGGCAGGAGGCATGGCGGCAGCCCGGACTCCATGAAGGAAGCCCCCGCAGGCTCCTGCTCCTCCTTCTCCTTCCCCTCCTCCTGCCCCTCCCCCCTCCCTTCACTTTCTGTGCTTCAGACGATGTCGTCTGTCTGTCTCCCTCCCTCTCTTAGTGCCCTCTTGGTAGTTACGCTGCCCCTCCTTAGTAGCAGTCAGAGATCATCATCGTTAGAGTCAAACGTAGTGAAACCATGGCGTCACATAGAGCGTTCAGGGTTAGGTACTGCCTACAGGATCTGATCTGACATCCGATGAACACTCCGGCCCCCCTCCTCTTCATCCTCTTCCTCCTCCTCGCCCTCACTCCATGCGAATCGTTTTCTTTTCCGAGCAGCGACCTGCTGCAGCAACATCCGGTGTTGAGTCAGCAAAAGCTGGATTGCGGTATCGACATCCAGGGGCCTTCATGGCTACTGCAGCTGGACTTTCGTGTGAAGTTCAAGAACGGCTCGTGCGCGCTTGGCCATGTCTGCATTGAGGATCAGTTTCGCAACCAGTTGTTGAACTCGTCGAGCAGACTGCATCAGGTCCTGAAGAATGGAAAGTTTGCTAAGCTCCTCTCCAAGGTTGGCGAGAAACAGGGACTTGTCCCTCTCCCTACTCAAAATTCTCTTCTGTACGAATACACGCACTCGTCAAGGAGACTCCTGCAAACCACGACGACCACCGATACTCGATCGAGACAGTTGATAATCTTGCAGATTGCAGTCCTTTTGGGTGTGCGACAAGTAGGTTTCGCCACCTTGCAAAGTCTTGGCGATCTGATGTCTTCGGTGATTTCCTTCTCAACCCTGTGCTTGCTGCTCCTAACTTTGAGGGGTGACAGGTGAAGTACAGCACACTCGGAGCTCTCAGCGACCTCACCCCGAAGCTTTCGAGTATTTCGTCTGCAGACGCCATCAAAGAGCAGCAGAAGATCCTCACGTTTCTCAGCTCAGTGATTGACCGCCTGACTGTGCTTCAAGAATGCCCCGACCAAGGCATACAAGACCTGATAGATGTGACGAGTATCCTCCTTGGGGTCGCATACTGCTCCGTGATCCAAGTTCGGGATGCCACCTCTGCGATAGATTGGGCCGGAGTTGCGATGAAGTTGGATTGTCTTCATGAGAACATTCAGGACGCCACGTACCCGTTGGTTGACCGTCTGAGTTACATCCAGGCGAGAGATCGAATCTGACGTGCTGTCTGACCCCTTGACGTCTCTGCGCAGGCACTGGCCAACAGGACTGGGATGTTCGTAACCAAGTGCAAGCAGGCCAAGTTGAGCCCTTCGAACCTCCTGCTTCCGCTGCAACCCATACTCGTCGACACCGACATTCCCATCTCCACTGTCCCTCTGGACGGATCTCTCTCCCCCGTGATCTCAAGTTGGATGCGATCTACGAACCGTCAGATCACCGTCAAACCTGCGCATCTCGACGCTAACGGGAACTGGCTGATCCCTGGAATAGATGTCACTATTGTTGTGATGAAGGGAAATCTCTCATGCTCATCGGCCATCTGCGACGAGTACACCTACGTGACCGTTGCAAGCTACGAGCCCAGTCTCAGCCCCTTCGCTCCCTATGAGCCCTCGTACCCGTCTTCAAGCCCCTTTGTGGACGACCTGAATCCTTTCATCGGTGACTTGCTCACCGAAGTTCACATTCTCAAGATGGATGGAGGGCCCTGGGAGGAATGGAGGAAGAGCGGGTCGCTCAGCGTGCAGGCTTACTTCAATCAGATCCGGTCAAACGCAGACACTCTGACTACAGAAGTGACTATCCCAACATGCGTCCAATTTGTACAGAACAGCACGAGGTGGACCGACGAGGGCTGCAGATGTCTGGACGCAGCCTGTCAGCAGTGCAACTGCACGTATGCCTCCCTCATCATGCCCGGGGCCAACAACGGCACTGCCAGCTACCAGGACTTCATCTCCATCGCCGTCCGCCGCCGCAAGTGGTGCGCTTCCACGTACGGGGTCGTCTGCTCGGGCCATGGAGTTTGCGTCTCGGGGGCGTGCGTGTGCAACTCGGGCTTCGCAGGGCAGAACTGCAACAGCACCTGTTTGGACTGCAACGGGCACGGAACCTGCTCGCCGACTGACGGCCGATGCATCTGCGATCCCGGGTACGCGGGGGTCGGCTGCAGCATCAGACCCGTCGTGCGATTTGTCGTCCCCCTCTTCTCCAAGCCCGCCGGGGGAATCACAGTGTCAGTGATCGGGGAAGGATTCGGCAAGACGGACCCGTCGCCCGAGATCAAGATAGGCAACTCCTTCTGCAGGTCCTCCACCTGGCAGTCCCCAACCATGATCCGCTGCATGCTCTCTCCTGGTGTGGGGGAGATGCTCAGCGTCTCCATCTTCGCCGGAGGAGTCTCCGACAGCACGGGCGGCATGGACTCCCTGCTCTTCTCCTACTCTGCTCCTGTCATCACCGGGCTGGAGCGGCAGGGCGGTCCAACCACGGGAAGGTACGTGCTGACCATGTACGGGCAGAACTTTGGGACCCACTGGAACGATAAGATCCCCTTTGACGGGAAGGTGAAGCTCAACGTTACCCTCTGCTCCCCCTCCCAGTGGATCAGCGACTCTACCATCCGATGTGCGGTACCTCCAGGACAGAGTCGCAACGTCCCCGTCCTCGTAGAGATACCAGCAGACCAGCCGCGTGACAAGTGCGACGGCTACTACATAGGCAGGACGACCAACATCGATGACCCGCGGGTCATCAGGTGCGGCATCTGCCAGGGCTGCTACGTGTTCAACTACGATGCTCCAGTCATCACAAGGCTGGCGGCGGGGATCAACAAGGCCCCAGAGACCTACCTCTTCCGAGGAGGCGAGATCCTGACCATCTTCGGCTCCAACTTCGGCATCGATGCTTCAGTTGCCGTTGGCCCTGATCCCAACACTGGAGAGACATACTACTGTGTGTTCCAGCGAAACTTCGTGGTCAACACGGCCGACTGCCCCAATGCTGAGTGTCTGTTCTGCAAGCTCGGGCCAGGAGGAGGAGCGTACCCTATCACCGTCTGGCTGGCTGGGCAGAAGTCACAGTACGACCTGCCCTTCAAGTTCAGAGGGAGGGCGGTGGGGCTCAAGTTCCAGGAGACTCCTTCGCTGACCGCGACCCTCGCCGGGGTCATCGAGAAGCAGCCGAGGCTCAAGGTGATCGACGACCTCGATGACAACCAGCCTCTCCTCAGACCCGACGCCGAGTACAACTTCCCCTACTGGCAGGGCCCTGCTGGCACGTTCCAGGAGTACAACCCCGACGGTTACATCTGTCGTGTTGACATCAGCCTGCTGCCCGACCCCAGCAAGCCCTTCCCCAACCCCTGCACCCCGCAGTGGGAGGCAATCATCCAGCAGGACCCGAGCAAGGTAGGAGGAGACAAGGATGCGTGCAAGCGCTGCTGACCGCCTGATGACAGGTCGGAACGTTTCCCTGCTTCGAGAAGGACCAGCCTCTCAACAGAAACTACAAGAGAGGCACGGGGCTGCAGGACAAGGTTCTGTTCAAGGCCTCTGACAACGGCATGGCGACGTTCTCGGACCTCGAGTTCTTGGGCCATCCAGGGCAGCAGTACAACATGACGTTCAGCATCTCTGATCTCGGGAACAGCTACGTGACCAAGAAGAGTTTCTACACCAGCTGGGTCATCACCTTCGATGACTGTCCTGCCGGGCAGATCGGAACGTGGGACAGGTTGTGCGAGTGCGCCAAGGGCTACGAGCCGGGAGGAGCAACGGGGTGTCAGCGATGCGATGGAGGGCAGGCGAAGAACGAGGGAGGACAGTCGGACGAAGCAGGATCGTACAAGCCGACGACGGGACAAGCGTCATGCACTAAATGTCCGTCTCAAAACATGATCACGAGCAATTCAACGACGAGGGACAGCGTGGGGACTTGCTTCTGCGCTTCCGGATACTTCCGAGCCGCCATCATCTACGACTACAACGCGAGTTACACGCCCAACGTTCCGTTCGGGTTCGACACGGCGGCGAGCGGAGCTGGGGACGAGCTGTGCGGGGGTCCGGGGAGCAGCCAGGTCCTGCCAGGGAACGGCAACGACACGACGATCCTGTGCCTGGACTCCATCGAGTTCGAGTCGGTGGACTGCGGGAGGGTGCGGGGGCACATCGTCAACAACTTATGGGTGTCGGTCAAGCTTGAGACGGCAGGTGCCTGCGACCAGCAGTACAACCCCAAGATCTGCACAAGCTGCAAGTCCAAGACCGGCTGCCGGGGCGACTCGTACGGGGTGGGGACGCAGGGCTGCAACGTCCATCACAAGGGAGTCATGTGCCAGTTGTGTGAGCGAGGGTACTACCTCAGCTCCTCTGCCTCCTGCATCAAGTGCCCGAGCCAGCAGACCTATGCTCTCACCTTCGGCCTCGGAGCCTTCGGCCTGCTCGTGGGAGGCTTCATCGCCCTCCGCTACCTCGCGCTCATCAAACTCCTGGCCGACCCCCCCAGCGTCAAGATCTTTGCGGCCTACCTTATCATCACCTCCTCCATCTCCTCCTCCTACGACGTCCAGCTCCCCTCCAGCTACTCCAGCTACCAGTCACAGACGGGGTTCGCCCAGCTGGACATCTCGGGCGTACTGTACTGCATCATCCAGTCGTTCGAGTACACCTTCTATCACAACGTGGTGCTGCAGGCGTCGCTCCCCTTCATGATCATCTTCCTGGCTCAGACGGCCCTGACCGTCCGCTACTCCATGATCTCTACTCACTTCGCCGCCAAGCGCAAGGCGGATCGACGGGGTCTCAACACCGACAAGATCAACACGCAGGAGAACTCAGCGAAGACGAACGTGAAGGAGATGGTGATCTCGGGGTCTTCGCAGGTTCTTATGTTCATCCATCCTACTGTCACGACCACCATGTTCTCCATGTTCTCCTGCACTCCGATCTTCGGATACAACCTCCCATGGCTGAGGATCGATGTTCGATACCAATGTTACGATACGAGGTAAGTCCCTCCCCTCTCCCTTCCTCTCCCCTACTTGACCTCACCGCCTTCCTCTCTGAAGCGTGACCTCACCTTCTCTTCCTCTCCCCTACTTCACCTCACCGCCTTGCCTCTCTGAAGCCTGACCTCACCTTCTCTCGCAGCTGGTGGATCTTCTGCTACGTTGCTCTCTCTGTCATCTGCGTTTACACCTTCGGGCTTCCGTTCCTCTTCTTCGTGCTCCTTCAGAGGAGGCGACATGCCCTGGAGGAGTCGAAGGCGGTTGTCAGGAAGAGGTACCAGAGCTGGATGAAGTCGCTCAAGCAGAAGGCGGCGAATGCAAAGCTGGCGGTGATGCGAGGAGAAGTACCTGAGCCCCTCAAGGATCCTGAGGAGGAGGAGATTGTGAACCAGGACATCAAGGTCGTCTACGACATGTACTACTCGTGCGTTCGCGAGTGGCAGGAGCTTCTCTTCCTGCATCGCGACTACACGCTCGCGAGGTTCTATTGGGAGTTGGTGGAGATTGCGAGGAAACAAGCGCTCGTTGCCTTCGTCGTTATCATCGGGAACTTTGCCAAGGGGTTTGACCTGGTCTTCGGAATTCTCGTGCTGTTTGTCTTCTTTGCGGTCCATCTCTACGCTCTTCCTTACAAGAGAGGCAAGCACAACTTCCTCAAGGCCGCGGAGATGTTTGCCGAGTACATGACTCTCTTCCTCACCCTCCTCATCTTGCTCGCACAGGTGAGATGACGATGATCGAGGGTGGAGGAGAAGGAGAAGGAGAAGGAGAAGGAGAAGGAGAAGGAGAAGGAGAAGGAGAAGGAGAAGGAGATCACGGGAGGGCGAGCAACAGGCGCGGGGAGAGAGGAGGAGAGGAAGTGACGTCAGTGAGCAGGTCAACCCTGAGATGCAGCCCGAGACGGTAGGAAAGGCGATGTTGGGGCTGCAGGGCCTCCTTTTCGGAGGAGGCGTCTGCGTGCTGTTTGTGAATCTGCGGGAGGGCATCGAGGAGCTCAAGAAGAAGAAGGAGGAGGAGGAGGGGCTGGGGATCGTGCAGAAGGTTGAGAGGCACAGCATCTACTCCGTGTTTTTTGCCATCAACCTGTTGAGCCGTCTGATCCGGCGGAAGGAGGCAGAGCGAGCATCGAGGAAGGGCGTCACAGTGCACGAGGAGAAGGAGACGATCGACCTCGATGGCTTCAAGCCTCAAGTCCAGAGGAGGTGAAGGGGAGGAGGAAGGGATTGAAGAAGGGTTGACTTGCAACGAGCAGGTGGAACACGTTGACGGCTTCACTCCTTGCCGCCTCCGGAGACGAGGCCATGCTGCTCCTTCAGTATGCCCTACAGCAGAAAGAAGACGAGGGAGAGGACAGCGAGGAGATGGAGGCATCAGAGCAGGTTCGTCCCCTGCTCCTCGTCCAGCACTCTCTGACTCCCCGCAGATCTCCGAAGGCTCCGTCTTCTCGAGCGAGCACTTCACCGACGAGATTTCAGAGGCAGAGGTCCGTCGAGAGGGGTGGGGAAGGGTAGAGAGTTCGGGAAGAAGAAGCAGGAGAGAGACGCAGGAGCATGGACAGGGGGAGGAAGAGAAGGGAAACGACAGGAGGAGGAGGAGGAGGAGGAGGAGGAGGAGGAGGAGGAGGAGGAGGAGGAGGAGGAGGAGGAGGAGGAGGAGGAGGGATTCACGCGGTTTGTACAGCAACGAGAGCTGCAAACACTTCAAGATGTCGAGGACGACGACGACGACACGGACGTGAGACATGGAGCGATCTCATCTGCTCCTCCTCTTACCTTTTTCCTTTCAGATCTCAGACGACGACTCCCACACCAAGTTCGCGATCACCCCAGGTGAGTCCACCTCCTCTGTTCGCGTCTGTGATGGTGAGGGACAGGAGGCGGAGTGTTCAGCGAGGAGGGGGTTGGTATCGATCGGCTCGACCAGTAGCTCCACCTTCATCGAACAGCAACGAGATGCTCGACGAAGGCAGCAAGCAGGATGAAGAGAACAGAGAAAGGGGAGGATACACAGAAGCAGCAAGGGACGAGATCAGATCTGCAAACTTCGCAGTGCTTCCTGGGCGTCTCGGGCCGCCGCCGCTGCCTGCAAGAGCTTGCTCAACGACACAAAAGAGAGGAGAGGGAAAATCATACTTCTGCTTCATCCTGCGATAGCCGGCGAGCCAGATCTCTGTCCTTGATCGCCTTCCAGGTTGGACCGAACATCTGAGAGGAGTTCAGGTCATACAGGGCAAGGTTCGTGTACAGAGCTAACCTCGTCTCCGCCGTGCACGGGGATGAGATGATGATGAAGCACTTCAGCCAGCAGCTGCGCCTTCTCCTCGTGCACCTGCAAGTATTCACAAGGTTAAATCATGTTATCGATCTTCACCAGCCTTCTCCCCTCCCTCTGCTCCCTCTCCCTCCTCCCCTCCGTCCTCCCGCTTTCTCACCACAAACGACATCGCCACGTCCTCGCTGGAAGCCGAAACCATGAGCACCTGTCTCTGCCCATCACCAACTGAACGTCGCCATCCTTCTTCCTCTACTTCACCTGCATCCCCTCGAAGGCGCTCATCGCCTTTCCGAGGTCAGGGAGCCTCTCACGGATCCTCCGTCCTACGACCGTCACCACTGCTACATGATAGCAGACCTCCACCTCTCCTGCTCAAACTGTCAACCAGAGCAAGGAAGTCGATCGTGTCGCACCCAACTCCTCCAAAGCTTGCATGAGACCCTTGAACGCGTCTCCCTCGATGCCTCCAGGGATGTGAGAGGTGGTTACACTGATGCCGGACTGCGAGGTCGCCACGTGGTCCACACTGATGGAGAAATCATGGAAAGGAGCGAAGCAACGATACAAGAAGCCAGTCGCTCCCCACATCTCCATGGTCGTCAGGGTCAGCATGACGCAGCCCGGTTGAGCAACAACGCCAGCAAAAGCCGGAGGACGAGTATCAAGCTCGGTCAGGTCGTTGTGCGTCATTCTTCTAATTCCCATCCCACTGGTTTTGGGACCAGCAGAGTTCCAGCCAAGAGCGGATGGACCGTTACGAGGAGATGCGAAGGGTGACTGCGAGAGAGGCGATCGGGAAGCCGAGTTCTGAGCGTCTTTCTTCATCCCTCCGTTCTTATCTTCGCAGGGCTTGCAAAAGTCGTCAACGGTGATGACAGTGTACTCAGAATCCGGATCCATGGTGTTGCGAATCTCGATAGGGACACCGTACATCGCAGCAGGTGCGATGCATCGAGGGTGGAGGACCTTAGCTCCCGATGTCGCCAGCTCTTGAGCTTCACGACTGCTGATTCTTTGAATCAACCTCGCATGCGGCATTTTTCGTGGATCCCCTGAAAACATGCCATACACGTCCGTCCAGATCTCGAGATGGTGAGCGGATACCAGAGCAGCAAAGAGAGAGCCTGACGTGTCACTTCCTCCTCGCCCGAGCAAGCAGCTCTCGCCCTTGGCATTCTTTGCTACGAACCCTTGGGTGACGATGACGTCAGCGGGCCCGACCTTGCTCTCTATCACAGTTTCTGCCCACACGGGGTCACATTTGGGGAAGACGTTTGCGTTCAAGTATTTGTCGGTATCAGGAGCAGTGAGATGGGTATCAGTCACCAGCAAGTCGCCAGCTTGAACGAGAGATGCTTTGATGTTGTTGTGCTTCAGGATCTGGATCGCCAGTCTCGTGCTCATCTGCTCTCCGTACGAACAGATCCTCGCTTGCAGCTTGGGTGAAACCTCTTGGATCATGCTGAGGCCTTGCAACAGGTCTCCAAGCTCAGTGATGCGTTCGGTCACTTCTCGCAGGGCAGATGATTCCAATCCACATTCCTTGGCCAGCCTGCGATACGGTTCAGTCAAAATGGGTGTTGGTGTATCTGAAGATGAAACCTTCTGTGCGTCTCCTCCACCCAAGCCAAAGAAGTCAATTCTTCTTGTCCGACTGCTTCCTGCAGACACTTCTCGAGGCGATTTGTCACCTTCAAAGTCGATAAGCCATGATTCGAAGGCAGGACACATGGTACCTGACTCAATGCCGAGAGAACCAAAATGATCCTGTAATCCGGGAGAAGCTGCTTCACTCGATTTACGATCTGTATCCAACTCGTTCCGAAAGACACGGAGGTTCCGCCGAACTTGAGCACTACCCATGGCTTCTTGCCTACGATTCTTTCTTCATGCGCGTCTCCTGCCGAACCTTCTGCATCTGATCCCATCCTGTTGGACAAAAACAATATCAGAGACGATTCACGTTTCACGACATGCTGCAAGACGACATGCATTCATCTCTGCGTCTCTTTGTTATCCATCCTTATCAACTACCCAGAAGCATGGAGCTCCCAATTGTGTCCTCGCTGTCACAATTGATCCCATTCCTCCCTGTATAGTCAACACGATGTACCTCTTACAGTCATCAAGCATTGTTATCATTGTGATCATCAGCTCATATGCTATACTTTCTCCTCTCCTCTCCTCCCTTGCTCTCATTTTCCCTGTTCCTTGTTCGTCTCGAAGTTTCGCTCCATCAAAAATTGCGCGTGTTGAGGCCGATTCCCCAATCTACAACCCCCTACCCCTTCTTATTTATCTACACCCCATCCATACCATCACCCACCTCGTATTTTAGATTCGCACCCGGTATCAATCCATAGAATTTACCCCACATGAGAATGAAAATTCTCGTTCAATGCTCCCTGTACCCCTATTTTTCACACACCCTACCCATCGACAACATTACAGATGTCACCCCCACCCCTAATTTTCCCTCTACGACTTCCCTGCAATATAATTATTATATAGACAACCCCTCCTTTTCCCCGGATCTCTCACCCCTCCAATCATTTCCACAAAATGAAGTACCCCTCGTCCTCTATCTCTCAATCACCTGCCAGGAGTGCTCTGATGAATCAATACCCCTCCATTTGACTTGTAAATTACCGGTAGTGATCATGATGAAGTGACCCATACTACCCGTACTAGAGAAGCACCCCTAGTAACATCTGTGTAAAGCATGCCGGGGGTGGTCCCATCGTGTTTGTCGGGTCCGATTGACGAAAAACCGGTCGCTGCAATGCAGAGAGGGAGAGGGAGAGGGGGAGGGGGAGGGGGGGGGGGAGGGAAGAAGGGAGAGGGAGAAGGAGAGACAGAGGAAGAGACAGAGGAAGAGGGAAGCAGGGAGAAGGGTAGGGAGAGACAGAGGGAGAACGAGAGAGAGAGACAGAGAGAGAGAGAGAGGAAGAGGGAGAGGGAGAGATAGAATGCGGAGGAGGGAGGGAGGGAGGGAGGGAGGGAGGGAGGGAGAAGGCCATAGACAGTGTGGTGTGGTGGGGTGGGAAGCGGATGGAGATGAAAGAATGGCTAAAAATAAGCAAGTGGAGAAGAGAAGGGATGGGCAGGAGTAAGAGTTTAGGGTTTAGGGTTGTATTTTAAAGAATTCAATCAAGTATGGGATTGTTCATCAAGTAGATCTACAACGATAAAAAGTTGTTCTTTACCGAATATCTCTTGTGTAGATCGAAACTTCTTGAATCAAGACCCCTAGACCTGTGATGACTTGTCAGAAGGAGAACGACAAGCACACAAAACTCTCACCGATGAGGTTGTCGCAAACACCAGTGGTGTAACATCGCTGAAAAGAGCTTTTCACAATCTGCAGAAGGAGATTGAGAGCAACTCACCTCTGTCGTAGAAGCGGAAACAAAGGTGTTTCCATCCTCGAAATGTCCGAAGCAGAGATTTCCTCCTTTTCCAGTAAAGAGCCTGATAGCAAACATTACGCCACCTTCACTACCTGGTTACAAACAGTACCGCTCACAGTCGTCTGCAGTCCCAGGATCCCCTGAAGGAAAGTTGAAAGCGTTGGTGTCGATGTAATCTGAGAGGAGAAGTCAATGAACTTGTGTACAGACTCGAGCGTCACCGTAGGACTTCAAATAGCTCCAGGTGGATGCGCAAGAAGCGTAATCAGCTTGATAGCATGCCGCAATCCCTTGCTGCGTGCCTGTCGCGATTCCCTGCGAAATCTTTCAGCACAGCAAACTTGAGCTCCAACTCCTCCCACCTGTCCAGGAAGTGTATCCTGGTACTCAGTGGTAGATCGCAAGTATAGTCTATAATCGACGGGGATGTTTGTGTTGGCAAGGTAGTTGCCGAAGATGAGATATTCTTTCATGCGACTGTAAATCCAGTAAGTTGCTCCCTGGGAAGCTGAAGTGAAAGCTGGGGAGCAGGTGAGCTGGACGAGCCCGCTGGTCGTCAGGGTACAGGCTGTGATGATAGAAATCTCCTGACCGACTTGTAGGGAGAAACCTGTGTAGTAGCCACTGACCTTGACGAGCTCGAGAGCATCGAGGAGGTCCGTGAGAACAACAACTGATTGACTTACAAGGGTTCCGATCGTCCCTGTGTTGACGATCGCTCTCTTCCCTCCTATCAGATTGATGTTGGCGTCTGACAGCTTCCCATCTTGCACGTCGGTTGTCGCAATGGACCCGAAAGCATCGGTGGTTGCAGTGTATGCTTGCGTGGAATACTGCACGATCTTGGTCCAGCCGCCGGAATCTTGACTATTGAAACAGAGAACTTGAAACGCATTGCTTGTATTTGCGTCCCCATCAGGATCAATCCAAAAGATTGCATCTAAACTTGTAGTGAAAGCAACCTGAATCGCCTTGCACCAGAGCCCGGCTGAGGTTTGTGTGCTCCCGTCGTTTGTGAATGAGAACGCTGCAGGCAGTGAGTTGCTCTGATTGGCAACAGTGAGGGAGACAGAAACTTCAAGGGCGTTGCACTGAGAACAGCTCGTCAAAGAGTTCGCCCTGTAGGTGTTTGGAGGAAGGCTACAAGTGACTGAGTTGGATGTGACGTAAGTGGTGGCGGCACATGGAATCGAGTTGACTGTTGCTTCGATGTCTGCTCCTGATCCAAAGTTTGTCCCGTAGATCGTGAGCACCGTCCCTCCAGCGCTCGGCCCGTACTTGGGCATCGTAGCTGTGATGACTGTAAAAACAAATGTCAGGATGTGAAGAAAAATCATCATTCCAATGAACCTGGAGCTGAGTATGAGAATTTACACTCTGACAACCCACACGATGAGTAGACTCCGGTCTGACTCTCCACCTGCACGACGACCTGCAGCTGCTTGCCGGCACCGGCCGGGGTTGTCACTTTCATGACGATATGCGATATGTATGTAACGGTAGGACAGTTGGTCGATCCGATCGTGACAGTCCTCACCGCCGATGACAAACCAAAGTTGCGACCATAGATCGTGACGTCGGTCCCGCCGCTGGTAGGAGCGGCGGAGTAGACGATAGAAGTGACAGCAGGTGGGTCATAGCTGAAGGATGTTGCCAATGTCATGGTACGTGAAGCGATGTTGATCGAGACGGAGAGGTCCTTCCCTTGCCCGTCGGGAGGCACCGCAAGCACCTGAGAGTCGGACGTCCATCGTTGCTGAACAGCTTTGGTGCTCCCGAATCGAATGGAGGCCGACGGGTCGGTGGACCCGAAGTTGACACCTCTTAGAGTGATGCTTCCAGCTGTCGAGCCCGTGGTTGGCGCCCGTGCTGGGTTGAGAGATGTGAGGTACTGCAGATCGTAAGTGAAGTAGGTGTTGGCCACATTGTACTGTCCTTGAATCGACAGGTAAACACTCTTATCACCGCCTATGTTGAGCGGAGACTTACAAATCAGCGACGAGTCAGAAGTCCAGGAAGTTGACAGGCAGTTGTAAGTATCGATCTTTGCCTTCCCCGTGGAATCATAGATGCCGAAATGACTGCCGAAGATGGTGATGGACTTGGAGGTGGCAGCGGGTGCATTGCGAGGAGTCGCGTCTGTGATGACGGGGGCGTAGTAAGAGAAGAGGTTCTTGGTTACCCCCCTCAGGTTCAAGACTTGAACGGCGACGGTCAGAGAAGCTCCCAGGCCTGGAAGAGACTTGCAGCCGAGACTCGAATCAGACGTGTAGGATGTGGAGATGCAGTTGCTATCTCCGATGGTAACCACCTGGCTTGCTTCTTCCAGACCAAAGTTGGCTCCATAAACAGTGACATTGGTGGGAATGGTTGTTGAGCCATAGTTAGGTACCATCTGAGTAGCAGCAGGTGAATCGTAAGTGAAGGTTCTTGACTGTGCAGAGGCTTGTTGCGCTACTGTGATGCCAACTGGCTTGTCCGAGCCCGTTCCCGCCGGGATTGCGCATGAAACCTTCACGTGCTCCAAGACTGAAACGACGTTGGTGCAGATTTTTTGCGCTATCGTCACGTTTGTCACGGTCACAGCGTTTGCTGGACCGAAGTTCAGTCCTGTCAAGGTTATCGTTGTGCCTCCTTTTGTGGGAGCATTCCAAGGACTCAACGAGTTCAATACTGGAGCATCATAGTTGACGTAAGTCGACGACGCCCCATCCTCCCCAGCAAACACGCCTTGGATGTAGTTCTGCAGGCCGACGCCTGCAGGCAACACCAAGTTGAGTGACGTGGCAGAGAGAACGGTGACAGTTGGTGCCGTCGTGCTGCCGATGGTTAGAACGGCTGGTTGAACTAGATTCTTGCCCAGCAGAGTAATGGTAGTGGACCCTGAAGTCGGCCCATTGCTGGTCGTTGGCGACGTGAGAGAAGGAATATCGTAGGACCAGACTTGAGTCAGCGAGCCTGATATGCTAGATGTACCAGGTATCGTCACTTTCACTGTCAACTTCGTGTTCTTCCCTGCCTTGGTCTGACTTCTCATGGAAGAATCCGACGTCCAGATGTTCACTGCTCCTGTAGTGGAGCCAACGGCTGCAACTGGACTGAAGTCGAGGGGACCAAAGTAGCGGCCGAGGATGGTGATGTATGTGCCGCCTACAACCGGGCCATTGAGGGGATAGACGGAGGATATCACGGGAGTAAAGTATGCAAAGGACACAGCGTCAGACGAGGTTTGCCCTGCTACTTGAACGTAGACCTGCTGTGAACCCGCACCCACCGGTGTCTCACAAGTTACACTTGTGTCTGAGAAGAAGTAGGACGATTTGCAGACTAACGTCCCGATCTTGTTCTGCAGCGAATATTCTTGAGTCCCAAAATTAGAGCCCGTTATGGTGGTGTTGGTTCCTCCAAAAGTGTCTCCAGAGCTCGGGGATATACTCACTACCTTCGGGGCCTTGTAAGAGAAAGAGTTCGGTCTACTCCCCGACTGTCCACGGTTTACAACTTTCACAGTGAGGGCATAGCCGGCGCCCTCAGCAACAGAACATTCTATGGACGAGTCTGACAGCCAGTTGACTGAACGACAACTGGTCTGTCCTATCGTGACGTCTGGTGTGGGGTCGATTACCCCGAAGTTGTTCCCTTGAATCGTGATCGTGTCATTCCCCACTGTCCTGCCGTAATTGAGAAATACTGAGAGGACTACCGGGGCCTTGTATGAGAATTGGCCGATCCCGATGCCGTACTGCTCGTCTATGCCGACAGTGACGTTGAGATTGGTGCCAGAGCCCGGAGGGACTACACACAGTAAAGTTGTGTGCGGGTCACTGCCAGCATAGACTGAGGTACATTCACCCGGATATTTGGACGAGTCCTCTATAGAGACCGTGACTGGTCCACCGAGAGGAGGGAGCCCGGGTCCGAAGTCCGACCCAGTGATTGTGATAGTGCTTCCACCAGCACTGTCCCCGTAGTTGCGAAGTACAGTCGAGACTTTGGGAGCATCGTAGCTGAATAAGGGCTCGTAGGCATTCACGTCCGTTTCCTGGAGCGCTACAGTGATAGATAGAGATTTGTCTTTGCCGGCACCAGGTGGAACCCGTAAAAGCAGTTCAGAGTACGTCGGAATCCCTAAGACAGTGCCAACGTAATCGTTGACAAGTGTGTAATTGGGGTTGGAGTGGCCTGAGAGAATGCTGGCCGCAACTCTGGTATCGAATCCGTCTCCCAGATTTTGTCCATGAACGGTGATGTTGATACCGCCTGTTGTTGCTGAATTTTGTCTGGAGATTGAACTAACTGAAGGTATGTCGTATGAAAAGATTGACGAGATTGTTGCAACTTGATTCAAGATGGTGACGACCATGCTTTGCAGGCTTCCGACTCCACGGGAAATGTACAGGGAAAGTGAAGAGTCGGATATGTACGAGGACTGTGAGGATTTGGAGGAGCCCAGCTCAGACGCAGTCGATATGTTTGCGCTAGCATGATCAAAGGTGCTGAATCCGCTCCCGAATATTGTGAATGAAAGATTTCCCGTGGTTGGATAATTTCCTCTCGATATGGACGACAGCGAAGGTGCGTCGTACGACAGGAAACCTAAACCAACTCCTTGTTGACCGGAGACATAAACTCTGATCGTAGTGTCCTTTCCTACTCCCTCAGGTGATTGGCAAGTCAGCTGGGTATCAGACACAAACGTCGTCTGGTAGCATTCCCTGCCATTGATGGTGACGAGTTGATCTTGAGCTGAATTTCCGAATTCTCCACCGAAGATGGTGACGTTGACGTGACCAGTAGTGGGAATGTTGTGAGGAAAGGTACCTTGGATTGACGGGATGTTGAAGGTGAAAGCTGAGCTCAAAGTTCCCACCTGAACTCCTGACGTCATGACGACGTCTTTACCTGTCAGACACAAGTTAGGGCACCATGGAAAGGATGCGCATGCAATGACCTGTTCCCGATCCTCCGGGGATCTTGCAAGAGATACTTAGCAGGTCAATCCATCTTGAAGCAAAGCAGTCGGTTCCCCCTACTCGCATTGTTTGTGAGTAGTCATGGTTTCCAAAGCTTGTCCCAAAGAGCGTCATCGACGTGCTTCCCAGTGCAGGAGCATTCACAATAGTCAAAGAAGAGAGGAGAGGATGAGTGTACGTAAAGGACAAGGTCAGATCTGAAACTCTCTCTTCAATTGTCAATTTGACATTCAGACTTTGAGATATTCCGCTTGAAACTTTGCCAAGGACAGATGAGTCGCTTTCCCAACGTGTAAGCTCGCACACAGTGTATTCAATCGCCGCTGATAGGGACACAGCGTAAGCAACAAACTTTGATCCGAATATGGTAAGATAGTCTCTACCCTCAGCCTTGATGGTTCGATTTTGAATCAAATTCAAGGTAGAAGCGTCGTATGAGATCAATTCAGATGTTGTGGTAGCAGATTGACTTGTTGTCAAGGATATGGCCTTATTCGATCCGCTTCCTGCACTAGCTTGACACAGCACGGAAGTAACGGAGACCCAAGAAGAAAGCTCTGCCTGAGTTCCCGAGATTCGAACCTTCAGACTGACGTGAGATTTCCCTCCATCAAGGTAGATGGTAAGAGTTTTATTCGACGACCCCAAACTGCTCCAGGTATTTCCAGGAGACACTTCACTGATGACTGGAGGCTCAAATGATAACACGCTCGTCAGGGTTGCCACCCCCGACGCTGAAACGATGACTCTTTGACTCTGTCCAGCTCCCAGTACGGCTCTACAGAACAAGGAGGAATCAGATTCCCACAAGGTCTCCTCGCAAGAAGTGCTGCCAGCACGCATGCCGGCGGAGACATGGTTTGATTCAACAGTGGTCACAGCCTGTAAAGCTTGATAAGTATTGTTCCACAGGATCTGTACGAGAGCAGTTGCGTCAAACGAGAACACGTTGGTCAAGCTCCCTACGACAGTTGCTGTCGTAACGAGGAACGGAAGCGATGACCTTTCTCCACTGCTCACCTTGACTTGGATAGAATATGTGGAAAGCCATTGTGTCGCTTCAGCGGGAGTGTACGCAATTGTAAACGCAAGTGTGTATGCATGAAGGTCCGTCGTAGTCAATACAACCGCAATATTTGTTTTTCCAAGATTCGGCTGAGTTTGATTCACAAACAACAAGGTCCGCAGATCGTCATGAGTCAAAGCTTGCGTCATTGTGTCGAAAGCGTTTTGGATGCTCAAAACAAGGAGCGAGCTTCTTGCAACTGTAACAGATGGAGTGCATACAATGCTTGTGTATGATTTCCATATTGTGCTTTCTGAGACAGAAAATCCTACACGGAGGGAGGAAGTAGGATTATACCTGATCATGTCACTTCCAGACACTGTTAGCACGGCGGATGTCAAAGAGTCTTGCCTGATGTTACTTGTCGAGACAGAGGAAAGCCTTGCTGTATCGTAAGTCAAAGGCAATTGTGCTGTGGTCCGAATTCCGACCAAAGTCAATCCTATTGTAGCATCCACTGACTCCCCGGAGCCCGATGGTACTCCGCATATGATCGCCGACTCTGACATCCAGTCCGTCGATTCGCATCCTGTGTACCCCAGCCTCGCCCGCCCGCTCCAGTCTGCCAGCCCTACGTCCAACCCCACCAGAAAGCTCAGCCCCGACCCGAGCAGCTCTCCGTACACATACGTCGCTACAGAGCCGCTCGTTGGGTAGTTCGAGATGTTGATCCCAGTCACCACCGGCTCGAAGTAGGTGTAGGTGCGGCTAAGACTGCCCTCTCTGTTGGACATCGTCACGACCACGCCTGACGAGCTCCGGAAGGAGAGGCCGTTCTCATTGCCAGCCACCTTGCATGATAGGCTGCTCTCCGAGCTCCACGCGCTGGACTCGCAAGGGAGTCCGCCAAGCCGGGCGCTCACGGAGGTATCGAGGACCCCGACGTTGGACCCGTAGATAGTCAGGAGGTTACAACTGGTACATCCTGTGAGTTTACTGACGTCTCGAACTGAAACGACATCATAAGTGAGAACTGATAGTAAGGTTCCCTTTCGCAGTCCTACTGTTACTGAAGCATCCACTGACTCCCCGGAGCCCGATGGTACTCCGCATATGATCGCCGTCTCTGACATCCAGTCCGTCGATTCGCATCCTGTGTACCCCAGCCTCGCCCGTCCGCTCCAGTCTGCCAGCCCTACGTCCAACCCCACCAGAAAGCTCAGCCCCGACCCGAGCAGCTCTCCGTACACATACGTCGCTACAGAGCCGCTCGTTGGGTAGTTCGAGACGTTGATCCCAGTCACCACCGGCTCGAAGTAGGTGTAGGTGCGGCTAAGACTGCCCTCTCTGTTGGACATCGTCACGACCACGCCTGACGAGCTCCGGAAGGAGAGGCCGTTCTCATTGCCAGCCACCTTGCATGATAGGCTGCTCTCCGAGCTCCACGCGCTGGACTCGCAAGGGAGTCCGCCAAGCCGGGCGCTCACGGAGGTATCGAGGACCCCGACGTTGGACCCGTAGATAGTCAGGAGGTTACAACTGGTACATCCTGTGAGTTGCGAGATTGACGATACTTGAACTTTATCAAAAGTGAAGACTTGTGACAGGGTCCCCTCGGATAAACCTGATTGCGTGACAACGACTTTGCCTTGAGCTGGTCCTGTACGCCAGCCTGAAGAAAGAGCAATGGATATCTCAGTGTCAGCTAACCATTGAGTGGCTTCAGCAGAGGTCTGAAAGAATCTGAATTGAATGGACGTGTCAGATCGCGCAAAATTTTGACCTTCAATAAACAAAGTTCCGACTGATTGGAAGTAGCCCAAATTAGTGGAAGGCACTTGGCAACTACAATTTGCAGTGCAATTGTTGTCGCAATTTTGTGTCAAAGAATTGATGATTGCAGAATCGAATGAAATGATCTCAGAGGTGGTTGCTGGCAAAACAACGGATGTTAATACAACCGCCCAAGAAGTTCCAGATCCGGCAACAGATCTGAGCTTCATCCCTGTCTCAGAAAACCACTCAGAGGATTCTGCTTGCGAGCCACCCAAAGAGGCTGATAAAGAGAAGGAAGCTTTCGCAAAGTTAGTACCGATCACAGTGACAGAAGTATCGGTGGGGTAGTGCAAGTTGTGAGGACGAGTACTCAACACCGAAGGGTCATCAAATGTCAACGACGTGAGGACGGTGTAAACAGTTTGAGCTATTGTAACTCTCGCGTAGAGGTCTTGCTCGATGCCGTCGCTGACCTTGCAGAAGATGATTGAATCGGAGATCCAGGCAGACAGCTCGCATACTGTGTATCCGATACTTGACATTGGAGAAGTATCATACACCTTGAGGTTTGCACCTCTAATCTGTGCTATGATGGAACCAGTTGTAGGATAATTCTTCGGGTTGACATCCAACAAAATTAGGTCATCATATGAGAATGACAGTGACAAGGTTGATACACGTATGCCCTGAGTCACAATCATGGCCTGATCAAAACTCGTTCCTGGTGGCGCATAGCAAAGGACGGCAGTGTCAGACAACCACTTGGTTCCTTCGCAACTAGTTCCTCCTATTCTTGTTTCTGGCGTTTGATCTTGATTACCGTAGTTGGACCCCGGCACACTGACAACATAGCCCCCAGAAGAACCTCCATTCGGTGGGAAGAGACTAGAAATGCTCTGAACATCATAGCTGAAGCTCTCTGTGACTGTTGCGACGTCTGAAGCATTTCTACTCGCGTCCATACCAGCCGAGACTATCACGCGATGCTGGAAGGAGGAGCCGGATGAACTTCGGATCCAAAGAGCAACATCAGACTGCCACATGGTGGCCTCAGGACAAGTCTCCAGGGCAGTTGCCACCGTGAAATCTCGTAACCCAAACCCAGCTCCCATTATGTAGAGAACAATCGAAGAGGTGGCGGGAAAGTTGGAGACGGTCACATGGCTTGCTGTTGGTGCATCGTAAGACAAAGAAAACGCTCTTGTGCTCTTCGTCGTAGCAAGTGAAACTGTCAAGTCGAGTCCAGCAGACAGTCCGTGTGGGACAGTAGCAGTCATTGAAGTGTCCGACAACCATCTTGTCTCCTCCGCTGCGCTGCCTCCGACTCTAGCCTTCATTGTGAAGTCAGAAATCCCAATGTCAATGCCAAGGAAGAAAGCGAACCCGCGCCCAAAGAGACTGCCAGTCACAGAGATGATCGTAGAGCCAGTCGTGGGAGCATTTTGAGGTGTCACGGTGCTGACAGGAACGTTCATGTACTGGAGAACTGAAGACATAGAGCCTACTAGGGATGACACTGTCAGAACAGATGCCGAGCCTGCTGCACCCACATATTTGCTAGAGTTCAGATCGATTTTGCCGTGGACTTCCGTTGTTGATACCCAGATGGTGTAATCTAGGTGCATGCCCGAAAGCTTCCCGACGGGTGTTGTGTCGACGCTTCCGAAGTTGAGCCCCGCCAAGGTCAACTGCCCGCACAGGACGCATTCAGTTCCGAAGATAATACAGCTGACTGAAGGGGCATCGAAAGTCAGAGACTCTGTGAGAGAAGCTTGTACGCTCTGCGATGTCACCACTAGCACCCTGGTGGATTGCAAACCCGTGCCGAATTTGCCCAGCACTGCAGTGTCAGATATCCACGAGGATACTTCACAGGAGCTTCCTCCTACTCTTGCAGTTGAGCTCAAGTCCGCGAGAAAGAAGTTGGATCCCGAGGTTGTGAAGTGCAAGTCCTGGAGGTCATCAAGTTTGGGGGCATTTGAGGAGGCTACGGAGGAGAAAGTTTGATAGTCGTACGTCAAGAACGAAGTCAGAGTCTCACAGCATGTTGAAGAATGCAAGAGCGTTATAGAGACATCCAGTTCTTGACCCCATCCACTGGAAGATTGACACTGAAGAGACGTATCACTGAACCAAATGCTTGCTTCACATACCGTGAAGCCAACTGCCACCCTCAAGCAGTAATCATATATCCCAAAGTTCAATCCCGTGATATCAATAGATACAGACCCAGTCGAAGCGAGATTTCTGACGTTGCCTATCTGAAAGGAAAGAAGATCGTAAGAGAAAACGTTCGAGAGCGTCGACGCTGCTTGTAGATTTGTGATCACAATCGATCTGCTTCCTTGTGCAAAGAGAATATCCCCAGCAGGAACATTGCAAAAGATGCTAGTTTGTGAGCTCCATTCTGTCGATAGGCATTCAGCTTTAGCGTCAGCAATTTGCAGGTCAGCCCGGGGCGAGAAGCTGTTGGAGCCGAAGTGAGAGCCAGATACCTCGATGACAACGCTGCTGACAAGGGGAGCATTCCCTGCAGAGGAGCTGATCTCTCCAGCGTCAAAGGTGAAAGCTTCCGACAAGCTCGAGACAAACGTCCCCTGAGTGATAAGCGCCTTCTGAGACCCCGACGTTCCAGAGATTGACATCACCACCAAGGAAGTCTCCGAGACCCATTCCGTACTTTCACATGCTGTCATGCCCAGTCTTGACGACTGGCTGGGATCGTCACGAGTTGTCAAGGCGCCGGTGATGAGGATCAAGTTGTGACCTGTGGACGGGACATTCTGATAGTTCAATTCTGTAATACTCAACCCATCAAAACTCACCGAGCTGGACAAAGTTCCTTCGAACTGAAGGGCGACAGTTGCCCTGACTGCGAGCGATCGAACGTTGTCTATGATTGCTTTGGAGACAACTGTAGAATCGGAACCCCACTGGGTGGCCTCGCAGGAAGAGCCTCCCACACGCCCTTTCATGGAATAGTCTGCTGTTGCGAAGTTGGAACCTAACAAGGAAATCTCAAGTATCCAAGAGCCATAATTAGCAGCAGATACAGTTGAAGATTGTGGAGGATAATATGAAAAATAGTTGGCTAAAGGTTGGTCATATCCGAGGATCGTCAGTTGTACCTCCAAGTTCTTGCCCACCCCTGGAGGCAACAAAGCAAGAGCGCTTGTGTCCGAGACATAGAGAGTGGCTTCCGACGCCGAGTATCCAAAGTGCGAATCTGCTGGTCGTTCGATGATGTCGAAATTTGCGCCAACTATAGTCAAGTTGACACCTCCAGTGGTCGGGCCTGCATCAGGAGTGACGAATTCTGTCTTAGGAGCATCGTAGCAGAACGTGAAGGTTGGCCAGCAGTAACTATCCACACACGATGAGCAAGTTCCGTCGTAGCAATCCGAATCTGCTGAGCAGGAGACATTGCTGTTGTCCGAACAGACCAAGCCAGGGCCTGTGATAGTGCAGGGTGATCCGATTGCCAAGCAAGAACCGTTTCCATTCAGGTTGCAATTATCATCCGTGAAGCAAGGCAAACCATCATTCAACCCACCGAAACATGTGGAACATTTGCGATTGACCTTTGAATACTGCTGCCCGACCTCAACATCAAGTGCATGGCCGGCACCAATACCTCTTGGACTCAGGCAAACCAGACTTGTCTCTGACGAATAAAGGACAGTAGAACAACTGCTATCTCCTATTCTTGCAGTAACTGTGTAGTCCGCAGAACCAAATCCCGTTCCAATGATCGTCACATGCTGCAAACCAAGAATTGGACCGTTCTGCGGAAAGAAGGACTGCATTGTCGGTTCATCATAACTCAACGAATACGTAACGGTTGATTGTGATTGAACAATAGACACCAAAGCTTCCTGACTTTTTCTAATTCCACTTCCCGGCTTGACCTCGATAGCAGTGTCTGAGATCCAATCAGTAAACTCCGACACAGTCGATCCAGCTCTCGATGATGGAGTTGTACAAATAGTAGCAAAATTGATTCCGTGCATTGTACCCGTTAGGGTACCGTGTGTTGGAAAGTTTGTAACTACAAGTGAAGAAACCGACGGACCATCGTAAGAGCCCAACTTTGAGAATGTCGATATGAAAGTCTCCTGAGTTATGATCAGAAGCAGTGTCCTTCCAATACCCGGCGCATGTTTACATTCCAGGGAGGAAGTGTTCAACCAAACGGTGGATTCACAACCACTGTAGCCGAGTCGAAGCTTGGTGGTCAGCACCATAGCAGACTGTTGGTCAATGATGACGCTAGAACTATGCTCGTGAAGTGGGAGGTTACTTGCAACAAAGTTCGAGTACGACGGATGATCGAATGTGAATATCTCAGAAGTAGAACTCAACTTGACGCTTGTTGTCAAAGTGACACCACACGAGCGCCTCGTTCCTTTGCTTGGGTTACAGCTTAGAGAAGACAAAGAGATCCAAAGACTCTGTTCACAAGTGGTTTGTTGTATCTGTGCAGATGATGTAAAATATAATGTACTTGGGACTGCCATAGACAGAATTGTTTCAGATGGAGAATTGGTGTAAATTAGATTGGAAATTGCGTTAGCTGAGTATGAAATTGCTTCAGTAACAGTGCCGACAAGGTTAGCGCTGGTTATCGTCATTTTCATGCTGGAATGGTGGAAAGAATGTCCAGTACATGTCAAGGCTGTATCTGATATCCATGTGGTTGCTTCACACAACGTTTGCGATACAGCGCCTGAACTAGTGAATTGTATCGCTGAGAAATCTCCAAAGAAGGTGGATGTAAAGATTGCAAAGCTGGTATTCAATTGAACATTTCCATTAGATAAGCTCGAGATTGCAGGTGATTGATACGTCAAACCTTGCGTCAAAGTAACGACTCCAAGACTGCCCGTGAGCACGATATGCAAGCTGCCGCCCGCTCCGAATGAAGTCTTGCAAAGGATCGAATGGTCCGAGCTCCAATCTGACTGCTCACAACCAGTGAAACCACTACGCACTGCAGGTGAAAACCCGGCAGGGAGTGAATGGTTGAGCTGAGAAAGGAGAACGCTGAAATTCGACTGCATTGGAAAAACGTTGCCAGTCATCAAGCTCACGTGGAATACATCATAGGAAAACAATTCAGAGGAAGTTTGTGTCGCGTCACCGATGCTAACTCTGACAGTCAAAGAGGAACCTTTGCCTTGGGCAGCCCTCACGGTGATAGATGAAGTTGAATGCCAAGACGAGCTTTCGCAGGCAGTGTTGCCCAGAGATGAAGTGAATGTGTGAAGCGGTAAGTTCAAGGTCATCAACCTGAATACATACTCCTGTGTGTTTTGAGGATACAATGACGTGAATTCGAGCAAGTCGAAGGATGACGCTTCTGTCAAAGTTTCAACTTGAAGACTCTGCGTTATTACAACAGAGCGAGTCTTTTCGAACCTCGAATCTGCTCGGGCTTGAACGGAAGTCTCGGAAATCCAATCCGATGCGCTGCTTCCAGTGTTGGCTACTCTTGTGACAGGTGTGACTACACCAAACGATCCACGTGTAAAGAGGAAAGAGTTGTTTGAGGAAGATCCAAAGTTTGCTGAAGAGACAGCCAACAACACTGGTTTGTCGAAAGACAAGGCCTCCGATGTAGATGCAGCTGCTCCAAATGCTGTCAATACAAAAGGCTGTGTATGTTGACTTGTTCTGCAGTCCACCAATGCCTTTATCGCTGATGAATTCGACCAGTCAGTGCTCTCGGCACTGGTAAAACCGATCGAGAGACTGGCAGACAAAGCCCCAAGATCACTTGTGATTCTGTACTCCAAGACACCATGGCCTCCAACATTGCTGAGAGTAGAAACGAGATCTGATATTACGTCATAGGAGACGCTTTCAGTGAGAGTGCCGGTAGAGCCTGCGACTGTGACTGATACTTTCATGGAACGTGAGAACCCATACGAAGGCAGGGCATAAATGCTGGTCTCCGAAGCCCAAACCGTGCCTTCAGCAGCTGTAGCTGAGATCACAGCAGAAGTTGTTAGACCAAAACTTGTGTAGGAGAGTTGATTGACACCGATTAGTTCGAAATTGGTATGTGGGATGACATTTCTATCTGGAACAGAGCTGACAATGTACACGTCATAGGATGAAGCTTCTGTCAAGGTCGAACTGACCGCTGCAGCTGTAAGAATCATCGTCAGGCTGCTCCCAGATCCAGAGCTTGTTTTACAAGTTGAGCTGCTCTCTGAGGCCCAGGTCGTGGCTTCACAAGCGGTATGGCTGATTGCAGCAGAAACGCTTAAATCACTAGGAAAGAAAGAGATATTCAAGATTGCGTATGTGTCTCTGTATAGGTGATTGCTGTATGAATCAGATGCAATGACAACTGAATCATAAGAAAGGGAATCAGTTATCGTCCCTGCAGACTGAATGCTGGTCACGACCACTGACAATGTCTGCCTCGAAGTTGTTGCGAGTGGAGGCATACAAAGGATACTTGAAGTTGACTGCCATTCGGTACTTTGAGCCACTGTCTGACCCAGCCTCGTATTCAAGGTCAAGCGGGGAAAGTTTCCCAGAGATGGACGCAACAAAGTCAGCTGTGAGGCCTGATATTTGACAAGCAGGTTTGCGTTCTGAATGTCCGTCAGAGTAGTCATATCGAAACTGTACAATCGACTTGTCGAGCTGGTAGTCACGGCAGTAGTTAAGATCAATCCTCGACTGGCACTGGTACCTTGAGAGACAAGCGCACATAAAGAAGTCAACGACGTCCATGATGTCATTTCTGCTCCAGTCCCACCTATCCTGGAGGCTTCAGACAAGCTTTGATATCCACTACCAATGGGGAACCAGATGAAGCTCTCAGTGCGATCATAGAAATTTTGGCGTGCGGGTATTAGGTCAGAGAGCTGTAAGCTGTACGATATGGACTCCGTGATCGATTGAATGACACCAGCGCTGGAAGATATTGAGACCGGGCGGGAAGAGATGAAGCCTGCACTAGTCTTGACCGTCAATGACGAGACTGAGTACCAATCAGTGCTTGGTGATACACTTTGCCCTAAGGATGTTCGCACAGTGCTTGACTGAAGCCAACCTGAATGACATGAAATATGAATCATCATACTGGAATTGGACGCTAAATTCGAAGGTTGGAATGCGGTGATCGAGTCCATTTCTATTGTGACCCCCTCAGTTACTGTGGATAAAAGATTGGACGCGGTCAAAACTACTTTCTGACTTCTTTCTGGGAGTTCTAACTGTTTGCATGAGATTGATACTGTGCTAGCCCAAAAAGTACTTTCACAAGAAGACATACCAATACGAAGAGCAGCAGAAAATTGGCGGACATCTGACATACTGAGGTTCAACAGGCTTGATCTGGAGCCAGGCTGAAGATTGATACTGAAACCGGATGAGATCTGAACAGCATCAAACGTCAATAACGATGTAATTGTGCCCATAGAAACACCCTGGGAGATCGTGAAATGAATGCTTCCCTGTAATCCATATCCAACCTTGCACGTAAGAGCATCAGGGGACGACCAGTCTGTGTATTCGGCCTCTGAAACTCCGATGGATGAGCGGCTGCTAATTCCGTAGCTCGGCAGCGTTACATTCGAAGCGAAGACAATGCAACCAGGGACGAACAAGTTGGTGGAATTCATTACGAATTGAGCCAAGAGATCATAGGAATACGCCGACGAGACGGATCCTAGATCAAGCGATTGAGTCACTGATATTCCAAGGGATGTGGAGAAGGAGCTTGAGTATTTCGTGTAAATCAGACTATCAGACAGCCACATAGTGCTCTCACATGCCGTTCTTCCAATTGAAGACTTCAAAGATAAGAACAAACTTTGAGTCGAATTGTTCAAAACCCTGAGAATGTGAACATTTTGAACAGAATTTGATCCTTCTACACCAGAGATGTAAGTGGAATCATACGATGCAGCGTGGGAAAGGGAAGCTGAAGATCCCGAAGACGTCAAAACTATGCCCAAGCTTCTTCCAGTCCCTCTTGCACACAAGGAGGATACTGCACTACTGCTAAACCATGCAGAGGCCTCAGAGGGCGTCCCGTATATGCTCGCACGAATAGTGTTGTCATATTTCGCCCGACTTGTGCCTGTTGTTTGCAGAAACACTTCACTTGGCAGAATATTTTGATAGTGAGACGAAGATAGTGACATTGGATCGTAGGATATGAGTGAGGTCGCAGTAGCGACACCAACAGCCGTCAAGACCACGCTAGAAGACTTCCGTATGGTGCTGTGTGAGACGCCGACGATAGAAGTTGTAGAAATCCACGTGGTAGATTCGGATGAGGAAGATCCGAGTCGTAAGAGGGAAGAATAAGGTCGTTGATTGAAGTCAACAAGAGTTGAAATGACAACAACGTCCTTCTGATTTGCGACAGCGTTCGTGCGACTTGATGAAATGAACAGAGTATCGATGGACAGCAATTCTGTTATGGTACTGATTTTGTGTTGGATCGTTATAAGCACGCTAGCGCTATGCGTCGGAGTCATGGTTGCTTTGCACTTTGCGCTTGTTTCTGACGACCACTCTGTAACTTGACAGCTCGTAAAGCTGATGCGTGCGGCAGCAGTTACGTACTGTGATAGAAAACCAACGCCTTGTAGTGTTATGGATATCGATCCCGTCTGAGCCAAGTTCTGCATGGTTGCACCTGAAATACTCGCGGAATTGAAGGTGAACATGTCAAGCTTAGTGCTGACTTTCGTTCCAGCCGTCACCACTACGGCAGTTTGAAACGTAGAAAGCTTTCCCTTGCTGATCAAGAGTGCGGTGTCTGATATCCAAGACGAAGATTCAGCTGGGGAATACCCGATCATGGAGAGAAATGTATGATCTGACAATCCGAAGCGAGAACCAAACACGCTTACAAGACTAGCCACCCCTACGTACATGTTTTGAGGACTTGACGATATCAGCGTCTGTGTGTCAAAGGTTACCAACTCTGTCCGGGATGTGGCGACACCTCCTGATGAAATCACAAAACTATGAGTGGATGAGAATCCACTAGCAAAACATCGGACTATGGTGTCGGATAGCCATTCCGTACTTTCACAGGAAGAAGAAGCAATCCTCCCGCTGCTTGTAGCGAACAGAAGAGCTAGGGTTGTGCTATTTTGAAATATTTGTGCAGTAGCTTTGTCTGCCAAATTCCATGAATAATTCTTGCTGTAGTACAAAGAACCCAACCCTGCGTAAAAATCGTTGTCAGAAATCAATAATGGCACACCAAACACATACCATCAAAGCTGAATGCTTCACTCTGACTTGACACGATGGAATAGGATGTTATCAGCATCGACAGAGTCTGACCATATCCTTCATGAAATCTACATGATATCGAGTACTCTGACCCCCACTGAGTGGAATCTGCTGCTGATCCACTCATCCTTGCAGACATTGTATCAGAAAGGAAGGAATAGTACTGAATTGCGATCATATTCTCTTTTGCAAGATTTTGAGCCGACGTGTTCTGAATACTCAACGAATCCATTGAGAATAATTTGGTGAGGGTTCCAACTTGATCGTACAGAGAAATTGCGACGCTTTTTGACGAAAATCCCACAACTTCATTAAGGCACACTATCGAACTTGAAGTGATCCAATACGTTCTCTCACAGGGAGTTCCAGAAATGCGAATGGATGAGGATAAAATTGTTTTGGTTGCATTCTGGACAAGTAGGATCATATCATTCTGATTTCGGGGAATGTTAGATACGTTTGACGGTGAGAATGAGATGTGGTCAAAGGAGAATGACTCTGTCATAGTTGATGTTAAACCATGACTGGTCAACCGGATTGATTGAGAAAGGTGTGATCCCAAACCGATGATACACGATACTTGTGAATTGGACGTCCATTCCGTCGATTCCATTCGTGAAAATTCAACATTAGACTGCAAGCTATTATCATAAATGCCATAATCTCCTGAAATTGTTGCCATGGCACCAATACCAATTGATGGTGCATTTTTTAGACTGATGTCTGATATCACAAAATCATCATAAGTGAAGAAACCAGAAACGCTGGCGACTTTAACCCCAGCTGTTGATACAATATCTTTAGTGCGGTAAATTCCAAATGGTGTCTTGCATCCTATAGAACTATCGGATTTCCAGGCAGACGATTCACATCTCGTCAAATGAATTCGTTGCTGTGACGTCACATCGTGCTTGACAAGACTGATGTCTATCAAGACGAAAAGTGGAGCTGAACTGTTGATAGAGAGTGATGTCAATGGGACGTGATTTGACTGGCTCAATCTGGTTATGGATAAGCTGTCATAAGACATCATTCGAGTTGTCGTCCCTACTTGCACTCCAGAAGTCACTTCCATTCGTCGAGTAAGACCCACACCAGACGCCCTTGTAGCCGACAAACTAGTTGCACTGGTCCACTGCGTTGATTCACAGCCCGAAACAGAAATTCTAGCTTTCAACGACTGGTCCAGCTGCCAGCCAGCACCAACAAACTCATAAGGAGGAGTTGAGAATTGCCCCACGTTGGTTGACTTTGAACTACCATAAAAGCTTGGCGTCTCATACTGCAGAGCTTCAGTCAAACTGCTTGATGATCTCACGACCGTCGCTGATAGCGATTTAGTGCTTCCTCCACCTGCTGCAAACTTCATTGAGAGAGTCGTGTCTGATACCCAACCAGAGTATGTCGACCCTGTCCCTCCAATTCTCTGGCGCGAGGAGGATACAAATGAGCCGAAATTTAAGCCAAGCACAAGGACGGAATTGGTGTAATAGGTGCACCATCCGCAGGTTCGGCAATAACTTTCAACATGAGGCACATGCAGGTATAATTCAGAGCATTTCAGCCCCGATGAAGCATATTGACCCTCTTGTAGATTATCACACATAGTGATGGGATAAGCAGTTGTTCCATCATAATTCAGTTTGTTGCATAATCGATACTGTGAGATGGAGGAATCGTAAAAAACTGCTAGACACGGACATACATTCGCTCCCACACACAGTGAAGGCAGTATGTCACAAATTCGCTCTGCTTCGTTCAGTGTATCATAAGTTCCTCCGGCTGTTCCTTGCTCACAAGAGCCCAAGAGCTGCACAAACTTGAGAGATCCTTCAGAAGGCAATCGTCCCGCATTGATGCTAGATATTACGTTCGAATCATACGAAACAATCTCTGTGCTGCCACCATAATTTCGAGATACCGAGACTGCTGTGGAGAGGCTGTGCGATAAGCCTCTTGGAACCTTACCTGTGATTGTTGAATCACTTGTCCAAATGGTTTCAGCACAGGAGCTTCCGGTATCTTGAGGAAATCCGATTCTTGACCGTGCTGTGTAACCTTCCAGCCCAAAGTTCTCACCGATAGAAACGAGTAATGCAGTTGGATTCAAACACGCGAAATTGAAAGCTGAATTCGCCAATACTGTCAAATTCATCGATTGGTTAAACCCAAAAGATGGACTCGAAAAAGAAAACGCATACGTAATGCTTCCTGCAACCTTCCCTACGGTCACACCAGATATGAGGTTCTTGCCGACACCATGCGCAGGTAAACTAGCCATCGAAGTTACTGAAATCCAGGAACTCTTCTCCGATGCAGAGGAACCAATCCTGCTTGAAATACTTGCATCAAAGGTTGGGGACAAGATTGCACCATATAGAATCGTTGGGATCAGCGACGTGGATGGTACATTGTTCGGCAGCAATCTTCTGAGGCTTGGACTGTCATAGGTGAAGAATTGAGAAACAGTCAAGCCTGGAGTTTGAAGTTGCGACTGCAAAGTCACGATAAGATCCATGTACAAGTTGTTGAAACCAGCTATGAACGTGGAGGGCAAAGAAGTGTCTGAAACCCATTGAGTGATCATGGCAGCAGACCCACCAGCTCTTGAAGCTGCCGTATAGTCTGCTTCACCAAAGTTCTGCCCGAAAAGAGTAATCCTTGAACCTCGCATTGGCAGGTTGGATAGAGCCACTCCGTATAAAGATGGGGCGTCGTATGAGAATGTCGCAAAGACTGTCGGCATGGAAACATGATCAAACAGCTTGACGGTGACGTTGTTGCAGCACCCCACTCCAGGACTTGAAAGCGCACGGATTAGAGAGGAAGAATACCATGTTACTCTTTCGCTAGCAGCGTCAATCAAGGTAGAACCAATGAAGACAGATACAGGACATACCGGTGCGGGTTGATCGCCCAGATTTGATCCGACAACGGTCAATAGAGTTCCACCACTTGTTGGACCATTCCATGGCACGGAGTATGCTACTTCTGGAAGATTGGCAAAATACTGAAAGGGGGCAGATTGGATGGGATATCCATGATAAAAATTATTTCCTGGTATAGTCTCAAAAACCGGAACGTCCGAATTCTGCCAACGTAACTTGAATACAGATCCGAATGGCTGAACCGCAGGGTCCGGTTTTTTCAGGTACTCCAGCTTAAAATCGAAATAGTTCACTGTGTCAAGATATAATGGAGCATTAAACGATGTCGCATCAAGGCTTTCCCACTGGTCCACAAGGAGTTTGTTGTTGATCCAAAGTCGCACTCTTTCATCACTTACGAGGACATTCACGTTTTCATAATTTATTTGCGATACTTCTCCAATGGAAAGCTGTACCTCGTATGTGCTTGGATAATCTGGCTTCAAGAATCCAGTCCATCGAACTGAGAAAGGGTTGTCGCCTACATAATTTAGGCCATCCAACTCGACGTTTCTTGGCAGACTACACTGGCAAGGTATTCCATTACATTGAATACATGCGGAGGAGAAGTCGATGTTGGGCTCAAGCAGTGAAGCTGCTGCTGTGCTCTCATTCAGGTTGTCACTAGCGTAGTAGGTCGCAGCAAGCTCAATGCCGTTCAATAAGGAAACGAAGATCCAATCTCCCGAGCTCTGGCCCACATATGACACTTCATAGTACCCAAAATTGGTCCAGGTAACAGACGAGTAGGTGGTTCGACTGGATTCTTGCTGATACTGGAAGTTTGGTGCATTAGTGAGTCGAACAAGCCATACAGCTTGGTCATCAGAGATTGTGTTCCCGTAGGCATCCCGAGCGATAATTGTGAAGCTGGTCTCAGAACAAACTCTTGACAAAGTCAGACCCAACCCAAACGCTTGACTGGTGGAAGCGCAAGGAAACTGCGAATTGCTCCGAATTGGAGCAGGAAAGCCCAGCAGGGTGTACGCTTGGAATAGATCAGTGGAAGGCACAATTCTGAACGGGTTTTGCAAGTATGACCATCGGAATTCAAATTTGGCACTGCCAGAAATTTGTCGATATTTGACCTCAATCGGCAAGAATGGAGTGATCGCCGATTTTGAAAGGACCGTTGCACTGGGACTCAAGGAATTAATGGACACCCATTGATCAATAATGATTGAGTTGTCCATCCAAACTTTGACTCTTTCGTCGGCTCCACCAACCAACGACTGGAAAGTGTAGACTGATACGTACTTCAACTGAATATACCCACTCCAGCGCACAGAGAACGATTGACTACTTGTCAAAGAAGGATTCAAGAAGTCGTTTTCAGAATTCAAAGCTAAGTATGGGTCAACGCTGCTCTTCTTTGGATTTCGCATCATGTAATTGTCATAATACGTCGCGATCAGTCCTCCACCTGTAACGAGCTGAACGTAGATAGAATGAGTCCCAGCCAAAGTGATTGCCGTGTAATTGACGAAATATTGTCCAGAACCTGAGTCCTTCACGTTTCCTCGAGTAATTTCTGGACCACAACAAGAATAAATTCGCACAGTATAAAAGTCACCTCCAGATGTTTTCTGATTGTAGAACGCGTCAACAGATTGTATGGTGAAGGAATTGATCAATCCTGCAGTCGATAACGATACATCATTTCCAAATGAGAAAGACTTAGATGCGCAAGTCGTGGCCGGCAAGACATTCACTCTCCAAGGTTGACCAATCAAATCAAGATTCCAACTGAAGAGTTGAGCTTGAAGGTAGGACCTCGGAGCTGTTTGAGACTCCCACATCAACGAAAGCAATTGCGGCCCTTCATAATGTTTGTATTCGATTCGAAGGGGATAGGATGAAAGCTGCTGAAAGGAAAGAGTGACTTGTTTCTGCAGAAGAATCTTGACCGCAAAGTTGCTGCCATCGGCGTATTCAGCATCCAAGCTTGTCCACTGGTCGATGATCATATGATGATCCAGCCAAACCCTCACTCGGTCACTTTTGGTTGCTCCCATGCATGCCCAGAATGTGTATTCATTAAGTTCCGTCGGAGTGATAAAACCAGTCCACCTCGCACTGTATGTGTAACTGTCAGTGAGGCTCAAACTATAGCCCCCTTCCGATAAAGGAGGAGGCTGAGTACCCTGAACAGAGCCAGGGACCACGCCTGGGTCAGATTGAATGAAAAGGCTCAAATACTTGTAAGACTCAATGGACTTGACCGCCAATGATGTTGAGAGATCGACATCGTCAAAGAAGGTAGCCTGCAGCCCATATGGTATTGAGAAGCTGGCATACAAAACCGAAGGTCCTGCCTTTGTGATTGACTTGAAGCTCACTACAAAAGAGTTTGCAGACGATGAGATGGATCCTTGTGAAACTAAGACATTCTCAGATGAAACATTCCATTGCGGGGAAACTTGACGGACAGAAAAAGAGCTAACGACGTCCTGATTGATTGAGGTCGGGTTCCCATACTCGTCTTGTGCTACAACGGTGAAGGTGCTCGAGAGCCCTGCACTGGCTAAGCTCAATCCATACCCATGCACCATTGATCGTTCGCTGCAAAATGTCGAAGGGGCCAGGAAAACAGCGATGGGAAGAGGTTGTCGCTGAACTAGGATAGATAATCGTGATGAGGGAACGACCTGCTGGAGGATCACGGCTATGTCTGAAGTCTCCCAAGCCATCTGAAGCCCTCGTCCACCAGTAGAATCTTTGTAATCAATCGTTATGGTGTAGAAATTCTGAGCTGGACATTCGAATTGATACGTTTGTGCAATATTGATCGAGTTTAAGCTTTCCCACTGATCTATCAACAGATTACCTTCCATCCAAAATCTGACGCGCTCGTCGGTCTCTTTGACCGAGAGAGTAAAAGTATACGCTTGAGGATATGCTGCTTGTATGTATCCCTGCCATCGAATGGACAAACTGCTTTTTCCTTCCGTAATGGAGCGGGGAACTCCAGGGTACAAATCGAATGTGCAATATGCATCCGCACAGGACGAACTCGAAAAGTCTATTGTGTCAGTTAGTATCGAATAAATTGGCACAGTCATGTCAGGGAAATCATAGAAAGTCGCGAATAGTCCAACATTTTCATAAGAACTTTCTTCAGAAAGGACTTCAGTGCGATACAGAAAAGTCGGATCTAGTTCCGTCCTGACAATGTATTTGGGACATAGACATCTGAATTGCACAGTGCATGAAAAATCGTTCAACTTCAAGTTGAGATATATCTTTCCTGTCGCAACTTCAACAAAACACCCTGAAGGTTTGGAAATGCTTTCGACTGTCTCAATACCAGGTGAAAGATATCCTAGTGAGGTGGCTATCTCCTGACATTCTTGCAGGTTGAGTGTAATTTCGTCACAAATTCCAGAATCATGCTGAAAGACGTCATAGTAAGTCCAATTCAAAAGAAAATATGCAGCTTGAGTGATTGCGTGTTGATAATCAACTCTGATTGCTTTGAGAGATTGTATAACTTGAAAATCATAGATTGGAATCGAAGTAGTGTTCCACTGTGAGTCTAGACTTGTCCATTGATCAATGAGGAGTTGATTATCTATCCACAACCTGATCCTGTCACTCTTACTTCCCAGGACTGCAAAGAAGCTATTGAATTGCCCCAAGGAAATCATTCCTGATAAGCGCAAAGACATTGGCTGAAATCTCCCCGACAGAAACTTGAAAGATTCATTTATGGCATTCAGTGGCTCCACCAGGAGGGGCTCTTGGAAATCCAACCCTGCATAGTACGTTGCCATCAAACCGTTTCCAACCACAAACGCAGCCTCGAGCTGATGAGTGCCAGAATCCGTACGGACATACGAGGCAACACGTTCGCCAAGGACGATGTCGAAGTCAACACTCATGGGAGTCCACGAACCGTTCGATTCGATGAAATATGCCACAAACAGATCGTCAGCATTCTGCTTCACGTTTTGAAATTCATCTCTAGACTCAATGAGAAACGTTGACAGAAAACCAACAGTACTGAGAGTCAGAAAGGTCCCGCGTAAATGGGAGAACGATGCGCAAACGATGGATGGTTCTACTGTAACCGAGAAAGGAAAAGGACTATTTGCAATAGAGACAGGGCTATGATATAAGATAGAAACAGGAATCTGACCCTCGAAGGATTCAGGATCATTCCATTCCAACTGGCAGAAGGAATTAGGTGAGCTACGATAGAATAGAACATCAATGCTGTAATACTTATTCCCCAAAAGTTTGATGCTGGATCTGGAAGGATTTTTGACGTAATCTAAGACAATTTGGCCGTTCAGTCTCAGGACAAGTCTTCCCTGGCAATTTGAGGAAAATGTGTAGGTGGAAGTTACCAAAATTTGTATGAAACCCATCCAACGGACAGAATTGACAGAGGAATAATTTCTATAAAGGTCATTCGAATCGAATAAAATTTGACTATCCACCTGAGTGAAAACAGGCTGCTGCATTGCAGTATCCTGGAAGTAAACGCCAAGTAATCCTGCGCTTCTCACAAGAGCAACATTCAGCTGGAATGATCCAGCTTTAGATGACATGATTCTGAATCTCTGGAGATCAGATTCGCTCAAGTCTAATTCACCCAAACTGGCACAGGAAAACAAGTTGGTGTACTGTCCTGATCGCTCCCGCCACAGTGGACCGTTTTCAGGCTGAACCTCACCATCGAACAGGGTGCTCACGAAAGTTGGATCTGGTATCAAATTTTGAAATTCATCGCGCATGATAATAGAATATGTAGCGTATACTCCAGCAGTGAGTGTTGTCACCCCAGAGACAATGCTCTGTGACGCACTTGCAATGCTTGGGAGCACGGTTATAGAATGGGGAAAGCCCTCAACTCTAGCGTTGGTATACAACAAGTATCGATCTTGATTGGAAGAGAATGTCAAACCGCTGGGAAACGTCTCATTTGCTCCCAGTTCAATTTGTGACAACTCAATCTTCAAGCTGTAAAACTTGCTTGATAATTCTCTGAAGTCGTACGTCCCGCTGCTCTCCCTCCCCCCGTCTAGACTGCTCCAGTGATCCAAGATCAGCTCGTTGTCTACCCACACCTTCACCCGCTCGCTCCCGCTCCCTACCCGCCCGTAGAAAGTGTACACCTCCCCTCCCTCCGGCCGCATGAAGCCTCCCCACCGTATGCTGAAGCCCGCGTAGTTGGATATGCTCGAGCCGGGGGGAGGGGAGCCAGGGGCTGCGGAGAAGTCCATGTCGGGGACGGGAGCAGACTTGACAGCGAAGGCGGGGTCAAGGTCGGGAGAGTCGTAGTAGGTGGCTTGTAAACCTCCAGATCTCACCAGATTCAAATCCAAAGTTGCGTTTAAAGCAGCCAGTGTTGTATTTGCTGTGATGTTGTAACTGCCAAACAGCTTTGTCCTCTCATAAAAACCGTACACAGATCTTGTACTCTCAGTATACACATTGCTGACAAGATACGTGCCTGGCTCCAAATCTCTCACATTACCAAAACTATCCCGCAAGTTAATCAGAAACGAAGATTCGATTCCTGCTGTCCAGATCGTCACGAGTTTGGTCGTTAGAATCTGCTTGGCCGAAACATTGTTTGGTACTATCAAGAGTTCGAATGGAGATCCTTCGACATCAATTGGACTCATCTTGAAAAAATGTTTTGGAATCACTTGCCGCTCGATGTTTCCGAACGGTCCGTTTGTGCTCCAACTCAATGAAAGACTGCTTCTGCTGATTGAGTTCTTATATTCCAACCGAATTTCATGCATCAGCCACGAGGTCATGAATGACGTCCCTGAAACTTCAACATTCTCTAAGCACGAACACGAACCTGTCCAGCACGATATGTTTGGATTACAGGTTGTGGTAAAATTAGAACAATCACACGTGCAAATCTCCGTAAGCCCTTGGCGGGTCTGGCAGTTTCTGTTGAGAGGAGTGTGAATGATCGCAGCTGATAAGCTAGTCCATTGATTGATGACGATCTCTGAATCTATCCATAGCTTCACTCGTTCATCGGGATCAGACATTCGAACGTAGAAGCTGTACTCTTGTCCGATTGACGTATAGATGAAACCATCCCAACGTATGCTGAACGGCAGTTCACCCTTCTCCTGTCCTTCAGTGTAAGGCAAGATTGGAGCGACAAGACCCCAGTCAAAGTCAAGATTGTCGTCCACTTGCGAGACTAAGCTAGTTTGAAAATCACCAACAAAAAGTTCAGACATGATTCCGTCAGATTCGCACATCTTTACATCGATCACGTGCCTTCCACTATTGACTGGAAAGTAGATAATGTTGTAAGCTTGCGAGTTTTCCTGCGCATCGATTTGGAAATTACCTATCAGTTGGGTAGTCGCATTGATTGTCAATCCAGCATTGAAGCCATGCCAAGCATTCGAGAAAGCATCATTCAAAGTGATCATCAGGTAAGACTCCGCACCAGCAGTTACCAACGATTGGGGAGTGACGGATGAAAGGGCACTGGAAGGTTTGCTGGCTTGAAAGATCTCCACGGTGAAATTAGCGAATCGCAGGTATTGACCATCAATGAGGATTTCAACGTAGAAGACAGATTGTTGCAAGTAGGTTGGCGTGTAGGAGACTATCACCTCTGACCCATTCCAGCTCGTCTGCCCAACACTCGGGACAAGATTCATTAGCTGAGCGCGCAAAACTGGGGGATTGACTGATAGGAAATCGTTGCCATAAACATCTTTGAAAGCAAGAGTGAATTGACTTTGGATTCCCACAGTCGCCAAAGAAAGTCCAACACCTCGACCAAAGTAAACCGAAGAGGCATTGGCTGACAAGACACCGACCGATTGAATCTGATTGACGTTGCTCGCGTTCCCATTTTGCCAATTCAAAACATCACCTCTGTACAACCATTGAGAACTCAACTGCGTGGCATTGCATTCTACTGTCTGATTAGGACAAGATATCAACAAATTCAATCTCTTGTTGGTGTTCTCTTGTGAGGAATAAACCACAGCAATGGTAGAAATCGCTCTGTTCCCGAAGTCGTACGTCCCGCTGCTCTCCCTCCCCCCGTCTAGACTGCTCCAGTGATCCAAGATCAGCTCGTTGTCTACCCACACCTTCACCCGCTCGCTCCCGCTCCCTACCCGCCCGTAGAAAGTGTACACCTCCCCTCCCTCCGGCCGCATGAAGCCTCCCCACCGTATGCTGAAGCCCGCGTAGTTGGATATGCTCGAGCCGGGGGGAGGGGAGCCAGGGGCTGCGGAGAAGTCCATGTCGGGGACGGGAGCAGACTTGACAGCGAAGGCGGGGTCAAGGTCGGGAGAGTCGTAGTAGGTGGCATAAAGAGACTGTGAAGCGAGGAGTGAGACGTATAAAGAATGTACTGTGGCTCGCGTGACCAAAACTGAGTCGGAGTAATAACCTGCCAATTGGTAACCAACTTGCTGAGACGTGCTTTGACCAGGGATGAATATATTGGTTCGAACAAAGCTCGAGAAGTATTGCAAATCTGATAACATGATTGTCATGACGATGTACGACTGATCCCTAGTTATTAGATTTGCATAAGAATCCTTCAAAGAGATTGAGAATGATAAAGTGCTTCCTGCAAGTTGGGAAGACAAGAAGTTTGAGGTAACGATACTCTGCAAGATATCTTGCGTGCTTGAAGATACTAGAACCTCGAATGGACTGTTCGCTACTGACCCCACTGGGCACAGAATCTGAGCTTCGGACATACTCTGAAAGTCAAATCTATCGGCAATCTTCCATTCCAAATCGAGAGATGGTCGCAACAACCCATTGTATTCAATTTGTAGTTCGTGCCACGTATCTGGAGCGAGAGTTATGTTGCTGATGGAGATTCCTGTAGCCCACATGAGCTGGGAATCCACATAAAGGCTTGCTGTGATGGAATTCGCCAATTGGAAGTGGTAGTCCCTGCAAGAGCCGCATGGCACCCTAGACAGCAAGGCAAATGGTATTGTTTCCTGGGATGTTGAGATTGAGTTCCACTTGAAGTCGAAGAAACTTAGATTAGCATACAGGAATTCAAGCTGAATGTTATAGTAAACATCCGTTGACCTTCCGAAGTCGTACGTCCCGCTGCTCTCCCTCCCCCCGTCTAGACTGCTCCAGTGATCCAAGATCAGCTCGTTGTCTACCCACATCTTCACCCGCTCGCTCCCGCTCCCTACTCGCCCGTAGAAAGTGTACACCTCCCCTCGCTCTGCCTTGATGAAACCAGCCCACTTTGAAAAGATTGTTCCATTCAGGAGCATGCCGCTTGCATTGTTCTCTAAGTGATAAGAAGATTGCACGGAGACAACTTGAGGCAGAAACAAGGAACCGGAAGACTGATAGTAAGTTGCCCAGAGCCCTGAATCATCCGGCAAACTCTTAAAGTAGCCTGAATATTGAAACACCAGTGGTTGATTCACTGTAATTTGCGAGTCCTGAACAAGAAATCTCTGAGAGTAAAGAGTCAGAAAGGGAGAATTGCCAGCGACTGTGTTCGCTGTGAAGACATCGACCTTCAAACAACCATCCTTTGCACCTTCCAAATTCAACACCCGCAACCCGCTCTTCTCTGTTAAGGCTGCACCATAGATCTCTCCATCGTGTATATCAGAGGATAGCACCCTTGTATCTCCAAAGAACTTTGACATGATAGTCAGATTTCTGTCAGGAGACGGGTTTCCGTAAGCGTCGTTGATGAAAATCGAGAAAGTGGATTGAGCCCCAGCGGTAGCGAGGGTCAAGTACATCCCTTGAGCTAGACAAGCCCCAGTGCATGCTGCTGAAGGGTTGACAGTCAAGTTCTGTGGGAAACCCTGAAAGAGCCCCTGAGCAATGAACGCTGAAGACGGAACCAGGGAAAAGGCGGCTCCTCCTACCTGCCATTGAAGCTCCAGATCATAATTTGCCGCGCACCGAACGTTCGCTTCTACTCTGATGGGATAGAAGGATGAAGTCGTAGGAAACGTGTAAGGGAACCTCACTTCAAGACTTGCCAATGACGACCATGAGTCAACAAGCAATTGATCATCTATCCACAGGCGCATCCTCTCTTCAATGCTATTTGCTTTCAAGGAGAAGTTGTACGTCTGTCCTAATACGGGGACAATCGATCCTTGATATCTGAAGCTGAAGGATTGACCTCTGAGCAGATTGCTTCCTGTCGGAACTCCATTGCAACTACAAACAGATCTAGTGCAAAGGTTGACGTTGGGCACTCCTTCTACCAGTGATGCTTTTGGCGAAGTAAGGTTAAGACTCTGATAGTACGTCGCTGACAGACTTCCAGGATAGAGAAAGGACACATCGACATCGTAACGTCCTGCATGGGTCAACAGATATGAAATGCTGCAGTCTGCTGAGGTTGAAACAGACTGATTCTGATAGTCATACGCAGCTTGAGAGATCTGAAAATAACGCGAATATTCACACGTATCGATACTGTTTCCATACTGGTCTCTCGTCCTCACAGCAAACTGTGACAGCGTTCCAGCAGTTGTCAGCGACAATTCATTGCCGTATGCTTGAGACAATGTGGGACTGCTGATAGACGGGTTGACAGTAGTCTTGTATGGACTAGCATTGATGGGATAGGAGAAGAAGAGATTGTTGGAGGTGATCGAAACAAAACCTTCAGTCACCAGCGCATTCTTCCATCGCAATGATAGTCCGCTACTCAATGTTGAAGTGGAGTAGTCGGCTTCAAAGTAGAACAGACTGGTCGATTTGAACGTGTAGTTTGACTGCAAAGTTAAAGATTGCAAGCTGTCCCACTGGTCCACGAAGATGAAGTTATCAATCCAAATGCGTACACGATCATTGACTGACAACAACGTCAACTCAAAGGTCCGTGAAAGACTCGATGAAATCTGAAGGAATCCTGTCAAATGGGCATTCAAACTATTCCAATCGGAAGGGATTTCCAGGTTTGACACGTTGAAAGACAGAGAACTCAACGACTGTGTGATCGTTGCTACCGAATCAGCAGATGAAACAGCCGCCGTGATGCCTCCAACTTCTGTCAACGAACAGAATATGTTGTAAGAGCCTGCGATGTTGACATTTTGGATGATGAAAGCCCACAAACCAGCAGAGAAGTAGGACGCTGTGCTTCTGACAGCTTTTGCAGACTTTGTCTCGATTGCAAACTCAACGATAATCTGATTGGTAATGGCTGAATTAAGATCGTTGCCATAACTGTCTTTCGTCTGAACGTAAAGAATGGAAATCAGTCCTGCTGTTTGCACACCCAAGGCTTGCCCTGACACCGTAGACATAGATGCACAGACAGAAGACGGTAAAACTTGGACTGAAAACGGACTGTCTCCTATGGAGGCAAGAAAGACGAGTTGTTCTGGATCGACGACTTGTCTATCAAAGCCGCTACCACTCCAATCGAGCTCCAAATAGAAAACTCCAGTGACATAAAAGTATTCGATCACGACTTCATACAGATTGGAAGTAGCCAAGTAAAACTGCTGATTGATGACAAGAGGTGATGTGGGTAGAAAGCTGTCAAACAATGTCATACCATTGAAGTACAACCTTGTAGGTGAAGAACTGTTGACATAGATGGTATACATCCCTGACACCTTGGGCTTCAAGAACCCTCTCTTCCTTCCACCATAATATCCCGACAAGGCTGGAAGCTGTGAATCTTGGGTAGATGCTAAGATAGGAGTAGTGAAAAACCGATCGCTGTAATATGTGGAAGACAATCCACCGGAAAGCAACAGATAATATGATACTAGGAAGGATCCCTTCTGATTGATGGAGACTGAGAATGACTGTAATGAAGTGTTGTAGAGCATAGAAGAGGTATCGTATTCGCGGAGAACAATCGTTTCACCAGGTACATCGTTCTGGAACGAGTCCTGGACAACGATTGAAAGTTTTGATGGGGTCCCTGCTGTCATGAGCGTCAGGCCGGACCCGAGCAATTGACTCTTAGAGGCGCACACAGGAGCAGGCACTATCTCGACTGATGTTTCAGAGATTCCTACTGGAGCGCAAGCGTAAAAAACATTCCCACTCACTCGCCAAGACTGACTTGAACCAGTGGTGATAGACAATGACGAGATGTTGGTGCTGTTGCTATATTGTTGAAATTCTGATCTGATGCTCAAGTATTCGTTCGTCGTCCCTCCAAAGTCGTACGTCCCGCTGCTCTCCCTCCCCCCGTCTAGACTGCTCCAGTGATCCAAGATCAGCTCGTTGTCTACCCACACCTTCACCCGCTCGCTCCCGCTCCCTACCCGCCCGTAGAAAGTGTACACCTCCCTTCCCTCCGGCCGCATGAAGCCTCCCCACCGTATGCTGAAGCCCGCGTAGTTGGATATGCTCGAGCCGGGGGGAGGGGAGCCAGGGGCTGCGGAGAAGTCCATGTCGGGGACGGGAGCAGACTTGACAGCGAAGGCGGGGTCAAGGTCGGGAGAGTCGTAGTAGGTGGCAGATAAGATACCAGGAGTCAAAATACAGTTGACCACTCGTCCGTATCCAGCTTTAGTGGCATTATACACGATGACGGAGCTGCCGTTGACTTGGATAAGCGTTCCTCTCACATCCTTGACGCCAGCCACGGAATACACCAGAATCATATCGAAGATGACGTCATTGAGGTTTATAGGATTCATGTACGAGTCGTATGCTGCAATTGTGAATGGGCTTGACTGCCCTGCAGTTGCTATAGTAAGAGCGTTTCCAAATACCTGTGAGAACCTTGAATTGACTCCCGAAGGATGAACCGAACATCTGATGGGACTATCGATGGTTAATATGCCATTGAAGCTGATAAACATTTCATAGGTTCCAGAGGAAGTCAAGAGATATTTTACAGTAGTCGCAGGAGAATTCACCCCCGGGTCTTGAGCTGGGAAAGAAATTTGGTCGGTTGAAGAACCAACCTTTGAAGCGTTGAGCTGCATATTCGAATATGAGATGGAGACTTCGTTTCCGTGTTCGTCGAATGAAAACACAGTGAATTGAGATGAGATGCCTGCTGTGGCGATGGATAATCCGTCACCAACCGTACGAAAGGACGAGACTGAAGCGACGTTCGGAGAGATGTTTATCTGAAAAGGGCTGCCGTGGACGTGAAATCCTTCGTAGCGACAGAATACCGTAAATGTCCCCGCTATTGTAGATATTGTCGCTACATCCAAATGATCCCATGCTTGACTTTCAGAAGCCAAGATGTTGTATATCCTGTTGCTGACGGAATGCCTCGCTGTAATTTCAAAACTATCTAGAGATGCTTGTGTAGGATTTTGATATTTGTCTCGGACTTTGATGGTCATTTGTATTTGATCTCCGGCCTTGAAACTCATATCATCATTCAGCGAGAGAAGACAATTGTGGGCATGAGCCGAGCCCGGGATAATGATGAAGGTTGCTGAAGGCAAATTTCCAGATGGTGTGAATAATGTGAGAGGTTGGGAATAACTTAAAGCGAAAGACTTTGAAGAAAACGGATTGGATGCCTGATACTCTGACTTCATACTGAAGTATTCGTTCGTCGTCCCTCCAAAGTCGTACGTCCCGCTGCTCTCCCTCCCCCCGTCTAGACTGCTCCAGTGATCCAAGATCAGCTCGTTGTCTACCCACACCTTCACCCGCTCGCTCCCGCTCCCTACCCGCCCGTAGAAAGTGTACACCTCCCCTCCCTCCGGCCGCATGAAGCCTCCCCACCGTATGCTGAAGCCCGCGTAGTTGGATATGCTCGAGCCGGGGGGAGGGGAGCCAGGGGCTGCGGAGAAGTCCATGTCGGGGACGGGAGCAGACTTGACAGCGAAGGCGGGGTCAAGGTCGGGAGAGTCGTAGTAGGTGGCAGCAATGAGGTCAGAGGATAGAAAGAAATATTTGAGATCGTAGATTCCAGTTACATTGGGAGAGAGAAAATTGTATTGTAGTCCATCTGGCACAACTTCATGAGACATTGAAAGCGAGTAGACGGTAAAAGGAGTAGAAACCACGATCGTAAAGTTTTCTCCATCAACAGGGTTACCCCATGAGTCAAAGAATAATATTGTGGTGTTTACAGGAGAGGAGGGAAGGAGAAGCTTGGGAAACAGAGCAGCAGAGGACAGCAAAGGTGAAGGCCTTCCAGGAACAACCCATACAGGGCTGATGCGAAGGTCAATAACTGTTAGAATCAAGGAACCTGTCAGCAATTGAAGATTCATGCTTTCAGAGCTCCACAGAACTTCTAGTACTCGCCAATCGAACACGCTGACATTGAGACGGAAATCATTGATTTCGCTGTGATTGAGAAAAACAGATTGAGATCCCCCAACCTTGTACAGATCCTTGTTTATAGTCATGGCATATCCAGAGGTCATATCCAACCCGTCTGTCTTGATCTGAAATCGGTAATATCCTGAAACTATTGGCTGCAAATTAGCAGTCCAAGTCATCAGGTAAGGCAAAGTTTCAAGATCTTCCTTCAGGCATCTAGAAGACGGTAGGGAAAAGTTTCTGATTGGGTCGAGCAAGAGACCCGGAGATTCGGAGCTCGAATACAACGTTACTTTCATTCCAGGGACAGCTTTCCTGATTTCCAAGTCCATCGCGCCGGCTTTCTGCGGTGTTATTGACAACTCCATGTTCGAATTGGCCTCCATCGCGTAGTACAAGTCTTCTCCGGTGCTGGAGCCGCCTTTCAGTATAGCTGATACAACAGCACCTTCACGCATCAAGAATTCATCTTGGGAGCTGATGATGAGTGTAAACGGAGAACCTGCTGTCATCAAGATCCTTTCGGAGATGTTGTTCTCGGTGGAGCTGGCAAGAACTTTCCATTGCCAAGAGAGAATGAAAAGCACGAGAGCGATTCGCCGAGGAAGCGACATGGCGGGGGGCGAGCAGCTCAGGTGAGAGAGAGCGTCTCACCTCCCGCGCGGTCGGAGGCTGAGCACATGAGCGACAACCAGACGGATCGTGAGGATATCATGAGCGACAACGTCGAAAAAACAAATCAAACCGCTTAGTCAATTTGAAAAGTTTGAGAGCCGGACTCGGGACAGCCGGGCCGCCGCCCGGCCGGCGGCGGCCCCGGGCCGGACTTTGCGGACGGTCGGGCAGTGACGCACACTGAGCGACCGCACGCCGGCCCCTCGGACTCCGGAAGTCACACGGCTTTGGCATTGGACGGACCATCATCACGGTCACGTGTCAAGCCGCCGCGTCACGGACGGACTGTGAACTGAGGTTCACTGCCAAATTCCGAGCTCAGTTAGTCTGAGTTGTGCTGGAGCCCCCCCGGCCTCAAGTCGGATCTGGCCGCTCCCGGAGGCCCGGCGGCCGCGGGGCGCTCACGTGAGCCACTGACTCTCAGCACCCGGCATGTCAGTGTCCCCGGGCCCGGACCACACGTCCCCGGGCCCGGGCCACACTCCGGGACTCAGTGGGGAGTCTAAAAAATCAAAGTTAAGTTAAAAATCAGCACGAGGACAATCTTAACTTTGAGTAATAATCTGACAAGTAGAGGAGGCGTCACTTTCAAAGGGCCCCACCTGGAGTATCTCCGAAGTTCACTAACGCCTGCGCCATGGCTGGCCCCCAGATGCCAGGGGTGGGTCCTGAGTCCGCAACTGAAATGCAGCCCACCCGTACCCAAGCCTTGAAGGTGCAGTAGGATGATATGGTAGGGTTATATCATGTGAGGGGTGGCTGTGTTTGAAAAAGGAATGGTGCAGGGCAAGCATGGTGCGCGGGGAGAAAAGGAGAGCAGATGAGAGCTGTTTGGGAGATGATGCTGTCAAGCTTGTCTTCTTTCTGCTGTGTGGTAGATATCGTGTAACTTTTTCAGAGCGATGGGCACCTGCCCTGCAGCCTGCCCTGTCTGCTCTATACCTCACAGCTTCCTACCTCATTCCGCATTCTTTTGTTTGCTTTTCCCCTGCATTCACATTGTTCTACTCCTCCAACCCCTCCGCGTCTCTTCTATCTCTTTCAGTAGGAATGGTAAAACGGGGTCACGAGGGAGGAACATGAAAGGAAGCAGTCTAGAAGTTTCTCTGCTGATCCATACCGCAGGTCTCGGGATCTCGTCGACACGATGATCGGAGGATCCTGGCACTAGAGGAGGCTCGGAATGTTGAGATGCTTTGGGAGCCCGTCTCAAGTGAGACCGGAGAACGAGCAAACAGAGGAGGAGCTCGAGAAAGCAAAGAAAAAGATCTCGGAGCTGGAAGGGAAGCTGACGAGTTTGGCAAGAGAGAAAAAAGAGCTTCAGCTGGCGCTCCAGCAGGCGACTGTCAAGAACGCACCTGCCAGGCCAGAGAATGCTCGAGGATGGGAGAACGGAAACTATCAGACCTCGCACGACAGCAAGTTCGCAGTGAACAAGTTAGAAGTTGTGGGGGGCGATGGGAAGCCTCAGGCCATGTTAGGAAAGATCGAGGAGAGAGTGCAAGAAGGAACAAGTATATTGGGAGAGGAGCTGCTGAGGGACAAGACGAATGCCGAGCAGATATGTGATGCTTTGGCATGGCTCAGATTTTAGAGTATGATCTAAACAATGTTGTGGTATCGACTCGTCTCAGACACAGTTGCGACTTCCTTTGTCACCATGGATCCAAATCAAGCCTGTTCGAATTGGAATGTTCCATCAGCTCTGTGACTGTGTCAGCCTGTCACACGAGCACTGCTCTGAGAAGCTCCGGACACAGAACGGTTCGTTATGACTCCTGCCGAGTCAGTAAGGTGTGCACACCAACTGGACTTGGATTCAAGTGGAAGTCGAGCTCGAGCGCATCGGTAGTCAGTTGTGGACTAGTGTCTCTCAGAGAGCACCCGGGTGTGGCAGTTGAGATAGAGTAGTATCTCTCTAGGTGATCTCGCGAGGCTCCACTGACTGGCCATGGGTTCAGTGAGATGGGATGGTACATGTTCGGAGATGACGACCAGAGTTAGTTTTCCACTTGTTGGAAGTTGGCGACTGAGAAGTACTGATGAGGGGTTGTTGTCTAAGCCTTGTCATTCGGCCCCGCTGTACTTTCATTCCGACGCCTTGATCACACCCGCAATCATCCCAACATACTTTTGTAGTGTGACTTACCGTACTCAGTTTGATGACTCTAGTGCTTCTGCCCGGGCCCGGGGAACACTGGCGGCCTCGACGCGCGTACGGCACGGTAGTCATGCTGAGTGACTGTACTGTCTCGTGTTGATTAAGACCATTTGCTATTGCTATTGTCAACCACTGCATTCAAGTACCGGCGACCGTGACTCAGTGAGTAACGCCTTCCCGAAGTTCCGTGCACCAGTCCGTGCACCCGTGCACTGTCAAACGACTGGTCTGCCAGCAATCGCGGTTTCCAAGTTAAAATACAATTAGCTAAATCCTTTTAAACGTTCGTTGGAAAGTTTATGGTTCGCACAATGAGGGCGGGAGGTGACAGGGAGTGAGGGGATGAAGAGAGTCGATGACAGGCTTGTCACGCCTGAGAGGGAGTCAGCGGTAAGATGGGGCCTGATGCTCGGTACCTTGTGAGGAATCTGCTAATGAGTCCCTTACAAGTTGAGGCTACTTCATCCTTGACTGCGTCATTCTCGTTCTCGGCCCTTGAACAGTAAGTTACGGAAGTTTCTCGATAGCTAGTAGAAGCCACAGCGATGGAGAGTGACATTGTCGAGGAAGACGTAGATGACATATTCTTCCCCCCAGCGAAGCCGGTCAGAGCCGCTTCACGTCCAGCCCGCGCTGGTCGTCGAGCCATGTTAGCTTCTTCGGACGAACAGGATGATTCGGGTGCAGGAGATCAACCCACGACGTATGGGAGCAGCATAGCACAACGAAATGATACAAGAGTGCAATCAGAGGAAACGGCTGCAGACAAAGGAACAGGGTCTTCCGGTTACTCCGCCAGTCTTGGGAGTTATAATCCCTCGAATCGGAGACGGAGAAACTTCTTGTTGGGCGGCTTGATAAACAAGGACCCTGACAATGATGACGATGGCAAGGAGAATGTCGTTGACAACTCAGAAAGCAACGTTTCATCTGAGAGGCAAGAAAAACTACGACCGAGCTTCTCCTCATCGCCGCAACCTGGGCAGGACAACAATTACAGTCAAGACAGGACCAACCCAACCTCCTATCAACAGCAAGATTCTGCTCCATCACGATCGCCTGGGCCTGGTGCACAGGCTCCATCGTTCATGGGGAGAGATGCGAGCAATGCGGTTGTGCAACCTGCACAGTATAGTGGCTCTGTTGATCCGCCTCAGTCCTCCAAGCCGAACTTTCCTTTGATGCAGAATGCGAACGCAGCGGAGTCGAAGCAAGGATCGATGAGCAACGGGATGATGATGGGTGTTGGGCTCAACTCTATGGCTGCGCCTTCCTCCATGCCAGCGAAAGGAGGCTTCAAGTTCAAGTTCGGGGGGAAGGGAGTGGAGCTTCCGTCGGCAGGGGGGATGATGGCGATCCACGAGGAGAGAGGTCAAAACACTCAGGGAGAGGATCAAAGTCTACAAGGAAACCGACACATGTCCTCGTCTCCCTCAGCTGTTGGACCTTCTGTGCGATCCTCCCACCAGTCTCATCACAGTTTCGCCCCGTCCAGGTCGGAGGAGAGTTCGATCTCCCCAGAGACCTCCAAGCCGAAGCACAGGCGGGACGGAGATGTGAAATCGTTCAAGAGCGATCGGCTGAGACTGTTGGAGGAAGAGCTGAACGCGCTGGAAGTCACCCAGAAGCTTTCAAATGCTTACGTAGATGACAAGGTATGATTGGACGGATGAGCACTGTTCGAATGAAGTGACATGCTGGTCTTAGGGACAAGATCTGAAGACGAAGCAGAGGAAGATGAATGAACCAAGATCTGCTGAGATTGACGTCCAGGCAAAGGTGGACACAGGTCTTCGACATGGAAACGATTCAGAGAGCATCAAGGCGGAGTTGCTGAAAGCTTACAAGCAAGCCGAGGAATACAGGAGGCAGTGCGAGAGGTAGAATTTGCTCTTCCTCCCTTTCTACTTCTCCTTCTCTTTCGATCGGCCGAACGATGGGCTGATTGACTGCTTCTCTGAAGGTATAAAACACAGCTTGATCAATTCACAAACGCATATGATGAGATAGCAAGACTGAAGAATCTTGTTGCAGAGAAGGTGAACTATCCCATCTGTTCCTCTCCTGATCACCCCTACCGATACATCCCATGAACCTTTCCATGAACTTGCTCTGCTTCTTGTACCCTCCTTCCATCCTCTCCCTCTCCTCTTGCTTTCCTAGGCTTGCCCTCTTCTCTCTCGACTGACGTCTGTGCAGGTGAAAGTGATCTCGATCCTAGAAAAGGAAAGGAGCTCGTTGAACAAGGTACATCGCCAGTACCAGAAGGAGTACAAGGGGCAGGAGACACTGGAGGCAGAGCATGCGGAGAGGATGCGGAGGCTGAACGAGGAGCTGAGGGTCTCCAAGGCAAGAGTCGCCAAGTACAAAGAGATTCATGCTGAGCTCGAGTCGCAACTCACCAAGGCAGAAGACAAGGTGCCGACTACGACCTGCTGCTGCTGCTGCTGCTGCTGCTGCTGCTGCTGCTTGAGGAAGCTGCCTACATGAAGCAGACCTGCTCTTGCGCATAGTTCTGCTCGTGCTTTCTTGCTGCTCTCGTTCTCCTCTTGCCGCTGCTTTCCTTCTCCTCCCCTCGCCCCTCTGCATCTGCTTACGATCCATCAGAGTCGAGATCTGGATCAAAAGAATCGACAACTCCGGGAGAAGCTCCGGGCAGTGACGGGGTCAGACAAACTTTCCTTCGATCCTATCAAGGCTAGCGATGCTGGAGCAGGAGGTGGAGGGTGATGGCTGATGCAGGTCAAGGCGCAGCTGGAGGAGAAGGATGCGTTGATCAAGAAGCTGGAACATGACAACCTTGTGTTGAAGAGGGTGAGAGGACTTCGTTTCCTACTACCTTTCTGCTCCCTGCTCCCTATTCCCCCCTCCCTTCTCCCTCCTCCGCGATCCTTGCTTCCAATTCCATGCACATTCCTCCCTCGTTCTCAAATTCCCATTCCGAACTCTTCTTTTCTTCCCCCTTCAACTTGCCAGCTCTCTTACGTGGATGGTCAGGTTGCTGAAAGCTCTGAAAAGAAGCTCAAGGCAAAATCGAAGGAGCAGGCGGTGGGAAACCAGGACCTGCGGGAGCACTGCAAGTTCTTGGAGGAGGAGATCGAGAACAAGAACCGTGAGCTGCGCGAGAGTCAGGTGAGGCAGGTTGAGGAGTAGTGTTAGAGACACGCCGATCGTTGATGGTTGTTACCCTCGGCGGATATTCTTTTGACTTTTCCTCTCCAGGTCATCATCAAGAAGCAGCAGTCACAGCTGAAGAGGATGCGGTTGGACTTCAACAGCCTGCAGAAGTTGAATCAGGTCAACTGGTGTGAGCTGGGATGAAACTCTCCTTGACTTGTTTCCTCCCCTCAGGATCGAATCAAGCTCGATGCAATATTAGATGAGGTTGCCCCCACCACCTTTTACCTTACCCCTCCCTCCTCCCTATACCCGTCTCTCTCGTGCCCTCTCATTGCTCCGTCCTCTCCTCCTCGTCCTCCTCGTCCTCGTCCTCCTCCTCCTCGTCCTCCTCCTCGTCCTCGTCCTCGTCCTCCTCCTCCTCCTCCTCCTCCTCCTCCTCGCCTGAGCCAAGCGCTTTGTCCAGCCGATTGAAGATAATGAGAGCGGCAACACATTCCTCACTGGAATAGATCGATACGGCAGAAACTTACAATCGCACCCCCCGGACTCTGCGAACATGCAGATGGATGCAGAGTTCTGTAAGAACCTTGTTGCTGTCAGTGCTCTTCCTCTCCTACTTGCTGTCTCCTCGCTTTCTGTCTCCCTGCAGCCCCCGCGTCTCCTTCCTTGGCAGGCTCCTGCTCCTGTCTCCTCCTCTTTGCCCGTATCTTCCTCAGCCAACTCACCGCCTTCGCAGATCGACATTCTTCTGCCGGCTCCAAGAGCACGAGCGAGGCTGATTCGGACGCGAGATCTGACAGATCGAGGTGACTTCAACACTGAGGAAGAGAGGAGGAGGAGGAGATGAGATCATGGCCCCTCACAGGCAGCAGAGCCGCAAGAAGGTGATGGCCAAGAAGGGCAGGCCGGGAGAGAAGAAGAGGAGGAGCAAGGTTGTCAACGAGAACAACGAGATGGTCCGGCTGGACGATGGGTGGAAGGAGGAGAGAGGAGGGAACAAGGCGCAGAGAAAGCCGATCACGCCGGCAGACATGGCAGGCAAGCTGGACTGGTCAAAGTTTCTCAACGGCTGCTTGACTCGCTCGCAGGACTTTACAGCAAGAACAAGAAGATCCCAACTCTCAAGATCGACGATGACGTCTCAGACCGGTCTGCTCGGCCTCCTGGCTGTCATGCTGCTGTTTCATCCTCACCTGCAGCAGGAAGTCGATGACCTACGAGTCCTTACTGAGCCCGGATGCCAGGAAGGCGTTGGATGATGCCAGAAGTTGGCGGTCAAAACAGCACAGGTGACAATTGTTGATTTCTCCTCGGATAAAGTTAGATGCCTCCCGTACTCTGATCTGATGCTTTTCTTCTGTTTCGTCGTGTCCTCCCTCTTCTCTTGTTCACTGCTCTGATCCGAACTCACATGTTCCTCTGCAGTCTCGATGGGAACGAAGACAATCACGGTTGGCATCCCCGTCTGCTCCCCTTGGATGTGATCCTCGTTGCAGATGTGGGGTCAGAAGATGGTTCGGAGCCAGAGGACGATGATGAGCCGAAGGAATCCGCGAGGGTGAGAGGAGGAGAAGGAGGAGGAGGCTGATAGTTGATCGCTGACATGTGTAGCAGACCGAACAAGCTTACGAGGACGAAGACTTCGAGGAGATGAGTGTAGCTGACTCGCAAAGGAGTGCTCGTGTACATAACAATCAAGATGAGGTGAGTCGAGATGGAGGGATGACCAGTGACAAGTCCAGAGAGAATGTGCTGTTGTTGGTGGAGGTGTAAAGTGATGCGAGGAGCAAGTGAACTCTGTTGATTGGTCTAGATTCTGCCTTGTTGTCTAGTCTTGTTCTGTCATGTTTGCACTGTTCTCACCTGTATTTTGACAGGAGTCGGTAGAAGAGGATATGGACATGTTGTTGGCAGGGCTAACAGAAGGAAACTAATCATTATGTACATTATTCTTTGATACTTGAAATCAATAAATTCAACTCCTCTCCTCTCCTCTCCTCTCCTCTCCTCTCCTCTCCTCTCCTCTCCTCTCCTCTCCTCTCCTCTCCTCTCCTCTCCTCTCCTCTCCTCTCCTCTCCTCTCCTCTCCTCTCCTCATGTCTCCTCTCCTTCCCTCTCCATTCTCTCTGCTCCCCGTCCTTCCTTCTCATCTCGTTTCTCATCCTGATTCAACGCACCGTCGATCAGTTTCTGCAATCGCTGGATGCACGCAGCAACAATCTCAATGAGGCCCTGCACATAGTTGGAGGCGAATATCGCCCTGTTCGAGGGAAGAGAAAAGAAGAATCAGAAAACAGGAGGAGGAGGAGGGGAGGGGGAGGGACAGGAATTCAGGGTAAGGAGCAGGAGAAAGATGAGGAGGAGGCGGGAGCGGAGGATGAGCAGAGGAAGAGGTTGACGAACAACCTGCTCCCTGGGAGCTTGGAAAGATCCAACTTGTCCAACTTCTCAAGTTTCACTTCCTTGGAGGAACTCAGTTGCTCGTCAAGTCACAGTCTGAGGTATCAAACCTGCATCTCCTTCAGCTCTTCGAGCATCTCCGGGTAAATCCTGATGGGCTGACCCTTCTCGATCTCTGCAAGGTCTTCCTGCACATGCGGGGAGGAGCAGCGGGCAGCGATGGAAGAAGGATTCGAGAGGGGAGGGGAGAGGAGGGGAGGAGAGGAGAGGGAAGAGGAGGGGAGGGGAGAGGAGGAGGAGGACGAAGAGCAGAATGAATGAGACGTCAGGGAGACCGGATCACAAGTAAAGGGGGGAAGAAAAGAAGCAACCTCGTCTGACAGCAAGATGGCGATATTTGAGATGTTATCCTGAAACATGTGAGTCTTTCTCGGCACAAGGAAAGCTGAACAACCATCGAGATCCCGGTCGGGATATCCATCGAAATGTAGAAAGTTTCTGAGAGCAAGCAACATCGTCACTATCTGCCTCTTGAACTAGGAGATCTGACTTGTCAAGATGCGATTCTCCTCCGGAATGACGGTGAGGATGTGATCTTTCAGCAGGCTCATCTTCACTCTTCCATCAGAACGCTTTCGAACGCACTGACAGACGACAACCTTTCTCTTGAACATGTCAGGATCCGATTCCACACAAGAGAACCTCGAAGCTGCAGAGTGCTCTGATCAGAACAACCCAGCCATCGACGTCAAATGTTTCAACTCACCCAGCTTGTCTGCGGGGTTGTCTTCGAGTGCAAACCCGTATGCAAACATGAGCTCCTCATTCGACTTAGAGCTCCCGTAGTTGAAGAACAGCTGCTCCCCCTTCGCCATCTTCTTCTGTCCACGTCGTCACCTCCCCCCCTCCCTCCCCCCTCTCCCTCCCTCCCTCCCTCCCTCCCCCCCTCCCTCCCTCGCTCCTCCCCTCCCTCCCCTCCCTCCCTCCTCGCCTTCAGCTCACACTCGCTCTCAGAATGACGTGGGACTCGTCGCCTGATAGCTTGCAGGACGCAAGCGCGTCATGATTGATCAGATCCATCACGGGGAGGAAGCAAGGCAGAAGGTCCTCCTCCTCCCTCCCCAGCACGGCCCCAGCAGGCTTGACGAGGCCCTGGAGGAAGCATCGCTCGAGCACAACACTACGGCACCACATCATATCATCCCACGTCATCTCCTCTCCCAGCGAGAGCTCCTGGCACACCAACTTCATGTCTGACAGCTCTGACCGGGCTGACAGGGCGAGGTTGGTTCCTTCCAGCGCAGCTCGCTCCTCCTCTGGCCAGTTGAGGAAGTTCAGGCCCTTAGGAACCGTGAGCAGGTACTCATAGAGAGGATGCTGAGCGAGCCTCCTGGCCTTGAACAGCTCCCAGAGCAGGGGTAGGTGGAGCCTCTTGCTGACTTCCCCCATCCTCGCAGCATGCTCCTGAGGAACGGAGCGAAATCTCCGTTGCAGCTCCTCCTGCTGATGGCTTGGGAACGGCATGGTCTTGCACTTCTCCATCCTAGCCAGCTCCGCTCCCTCCTCCACATCTTCATCGCAGAACAGTCCCACCTCACACCCTCCTTCACAGTCGTACCCCTCCACATGTAACCGATCAAGGCAGGATACCTTCACTCTCACTCCTTCCACCATCTTGCGCATGCAGGAGTTCAGGAGCTCCACTCTCGTGCCCGCATGGCAGGGAACTTCCGCCATCGTCGCCAGCATGAGCAGCAGCAGTAGCGCCCCCGCGCTGACTGACATTGCGACCGGTGAAATCGGGAATCGGGAAAAATAGGAACTCGTTCAGGGAGGGTAAAATGGGGATTGGGAGGAGGCCGCTGGGAGGGAAGTGTTGAGGGAGAAGAGAGGAGGAGGAGGAGGAGCAGGCGAGGAGGAGGAGAAGGCGAGGAGGAAGAGGAGGAGGAGGAGGAGGAGGAGGAGGCGAGGAGGAGGAGGAGGAGGAGGAGGAAGACGAGGAAGGGGAA
>NW_005434638.1:266835-334103 GCF_000315625.1 Guillardia theta CCMP2712
TCTTTGCTGTGAATCCATGGGTCTGGTACCGAGGAGGAGGCGGTAAGGAGGAAGACGAGGAAGGGGGAGGGGGGGGGGAGGAGGACGAGGAGGAAGACGAGGAGGAGGAGGAGAAGGAGGAGAACGACGACGAGGAGGAGGCGGTAAGGAGGAAGACGAGGAAGACGAGGAGGAGGGGGAGGAGGGGGAGGACGAGAAGGAGGAGGACGAGGACGAGGACGAGGACGAGGACGAGGAGGATGAGGAGGACGAGGAGCAATGAGAAAGCCCCGTCTAACGAGAAGTTCCAGCCCGGCATGTCGATCCTCAAGCTCAGCCAGTCAGGCGCGGCGAGCGTGCTGATGGAAGCCATCAGGAACGGAGGGAACGTGGACGAGAAGGACAGCTATGTGCGCCTCTGCTCTGACCTGCCTCCTCTCGATGATCCTCTCGCCAGGGCTCGTCAGCCTTGCATCGAGCAGCGCGCGGAGGGAACGAAGAGGCGGTCCGTGTGCTCCTGGAAGCCAAGGCCGCAGTTGATGCCAGGGACAGGAAGATGGTGAAAGTTGGACTTGTGCCAGCTAGCAGTGAAGCTGAGCGACTCTTGCGTTGTTCAGATGACTCCTCTGCATGAAGCATGCTCGGGCGGCCATCGGCGATGCGTCGAGCTCCTGCTGCAGTATCGAGCTGATCCCAACACCAAGAAGACAAACTCGAGCGTTACCAACGGAGGTTTCACCCCACTGTAAGAGATGTTACTAGATTGAGAGAGGTTACATGCACTAGATTGAGAGAGGTAACATGTAGTAGATTGAGAGAGTTTACATGCAGTAGATCGAGAGAGTTTACATGCAGTAGATCGAGAGAGTTTACATGTAGTAGATTGAGAGAGGTTACATGTACTTGATTGAGAGAGGTTACATGTACTTGATTGAGAGAGGTTACATGTACTTGATTGAGAGAGGTTACATGTACTTGATTGAGGGATGATGCACGTTCTTGGTTCAGAAACGTCACAAGTTCTAGATGTAGATGTCCAACCAGTTCGTCTTTGTCATGACTTGTCGCTTCCCAGGCATTTCGCAGCCTGCCATGGACATCTCGACTGCATCGAGATCCTCGTCGCTGCCAAGGGGGATGTGTGTCTCATCCTCCGTCCCTGTGCAGCGTCCAGCTGAGGGTCCAGCAGGTGTTGGGAGGAAACAGAGCAGGAGAATGTCCACTACATGTTGCTGTACGATCAGATCACCTGCCTATCGTCCGCCATCTCCTGGTGCGTCTGTCCTGACCCATCCTCCTCTCTCTTCCCCTTGCTCAGTGTCACTGTCAGTGTCAGTCTCCTTCGCCAACTTTGTCCATCCCTGCTCTTTCTTTCTCTTTCTCTGTCACTTTTCTGCTCTGGATGATTCCATGATTCGTTCTTCCTCAGGAAGCAGGGGTACCTCCGTTTGCCAAGTCTCACAACGGCAGAACTCCCCTGCATGTCGCCTGTCTCCATGGCAGGTGCGCCTGCCGACGGCAGCAGCAGCAGGTGTTTGCTCAGATCTCTAACAGGACAGAATGTGCCCGGGCTCTGCTGGACAAGGCAGCCAGCCTGGAAGGTGGAGCAAAGCGCTTGATGCTCCAAGGAGACTGCGGGGACTCGATCCCGCTGCATGAAGCTGCGGCGGTAAGGTCGTGAATCCTGAACCTTCCGATGACCCTCAGCACAGGGAGGGCACGCGAAGCTCGTCGAGTTGCTAGTCGATCGGTAGAGTTTGAGTCAGAGGTCCCCTCCGAGCAGGGCCTGACCATCAGCAAGGGATTCCCCCGTTGACAGCCAAGACAAGCACGGGAGGACCTCGCTGCTGTGTGCGAGTGAGGAGCGGCACCTTGAGACCGTCCGGTGAGGAGCAGAGGAATCCTTAGCTTCCTTGTCACTGCCCCGCCAGTTTCCTCATCCAGAAAGGCGCCCTCCTGCAGCGAGAACATCCTCAGGTCCAGCAAGAGTTGCCGCCTGTCCTGGGCAGCTGAGTCTTTGCAGGTGATTGCAGCGCTGGAGGGGAAGCCCGCTTCATCGATCCAGCCAAGTTTCCTCCAGCAGGTCCTCCCTCCCCACCTCCTCCTCCTCCGTAAGCACAGCCAGCAGGCTGTCGCGAAAGTCTCACCAGTGGCCAACGCGATCTTTCAGTCTCTTGAGGTTCGACAGGGTGGGGGTTTGTGTGTTGTCCAGTGAAAGACGCTGTAGGAAAACTCCAACAAAGAAGTCAAGGAGCAGGACGATGTTCCAACGGGAAAGCAGAGGAGGAAGGCGTCGAGACAACTGAGGAAGCAGAGAGCGCAGGAAGAAAACTTAGCCAGCACAGAAAACAACCCGATTCTTAAGTGAGAATGGAAAACTTAACGTGCATGAAGAAGTTCAGTCCTGATTGCCCTGGGGCAGTCCGATCTACGTCAACCGTACAAGAAGCGCTCGATCAGAAATGTCTCGCGTGAGTGTTTCGGTTCTCCAAGTTAACTAAAGTTCACAGTAGTATAATCTCTGTGGATTGAGGGGGTAGTGTTATCTAATTGCAGGGGGTGGGTAGCTGCTGTCCGTTATCAACGCCTGACGATGGCCAGTGCCAGGGAGGGAGGAGGAGGAAGAGAAGGAAGAGGAGAAGGAGGAGCAGGAAGATTAAGAAGAGAAGGAGCGGGATATGCATGGAGACAAAAGAAGGACAGGATAAGGACAAGCGCAATGGCGGAGTGTGGGAGATTAGGAGGAGGATGGTGGCAGAGTAGTAGGGGAGATTGTGAAATCTGTATAGAAGAATCAGAAGGCAGCGGAGAGAACGATCGTTATGACCATGACAATGACGTTGTTTGTCTTTGTGCACGTTTTAATGATTGTAAGATTTGAGGAGAAGACAAGAATATATATGTACAAGGGAATTATGTAGTTATCTTTGATATACCTCGAGAATAATTGAAGAAAATCTGAGGAGACCGAACAGAGGAGCTTCGACATCGAGGCATTCTACAATTTTCAGCTGTTTTCTTAGACATCTCTCGCTTGTACAAACCCTTGCACTCGTGTCTGATAATTTGTTTTTTTCTGCAGATACATCGGACGAGATTTGCCATTTCATTCATTCTTTTTGTTGAGTTCTTCGGGCAAGGGGAGTACCTTCCTTGTCCTCTGATGCCCTTCTGAGCAGGAGCAGGCAGATCGCCCGCACCTGAACATAAGTACGATGATGTCCAGTCCCACCAACGGGACCTACTCCTTCGCCTCCGAACCCCGGCCTGTGTCCAACAGGAAGCTCGCTCCCGACGTGGCAGGCGATGCAGAGGACAGAGTCGCGATCAACATCATGTGGGACAAGAGGGTCGTGCGTGGGAACACCTTGTCCTCTCCTCCAGTGCCTGCACGTCCCGTGGAGAAACAGCGGTCGTCGAGCCCGCACGCGTCCCCTCCCAACCTGCTGGGAACTACCCGGGGGTCGAGGAGGAGGAGGTCGAGAGGGATGAGCCAGACGCAGATCAGTGTGCCTGTGGTGGAGTGTCTGCTGGAAGAGATCACGGACAGACCTGTGGAGATTGTGTTCGAGGCAGGAGGGAAGAAGCTGGAGGACAGGCCGCCGTCTCCTCTCTTCATCCCCCAGCAGATCGGCGTCGACAAAGAGACGCAGGTGGAGCCTGGGGATCTGTTTGACTTCGATGCGGAGGTGCAGCCTCTGCTGGAGATGATCGTGGGGAAGACGCTGGAGCAGAGCCTGGCGGAAGTGATGGAGGAGGACGAGCTGCGTGCCAAGGCGGAGCGGCGAGATGACTGGGAGATCGTTCAGATGTCAGAGAGGTTCGAGTGTGAGCGAGTCGAGCACGAGCATACCAGGAGGGAGCAAGAGAAGGCTCGGAGAGCCGTGCAGAACAATCAGAGGGAGCAGGAGGAGGCAGCGCGAGACGTCAAGGTCGTCACTCAGAGCTTCTCGCACAACTGGGTTGGAGATGTGTTCTCAACGGTGTTTGAAGAGCTTAAGGATAGCGGTGAGTGGTCGGTGTGGAGGAGGAGAAGGATGGGAGGAAAGAGGCAGAGGAGGACGAATAGACGAGCTCGTGACTGTTTCGCAGGATTCTTTTATGACCCCCTCGTGCGTGAAATTGAGGAGGAATTCCTGCCCTGGCTTGCTGAAGGGGTGAGGAGGGGGAGGGGGAGGGGGAGGGGGAGGGGGAGGGGAGGGGGAGAAAGGAGGATGAAAGAGGAGGAGGAGGAGGGATGGGTCTGGGGGAAGTGGATTCAAGAGTATTGGGTATCTAGAACTGATGAGGATCACAGGTTTCAGCGAGCATACAGCACTATCATGATGCAGAGAAGCTCGTGGAGGAAGAGATCAAGAAAACAGTGAAGCTGCACGAGCAGAGGTGAGGAGGAGGGGAGGATGGAAGAGGAGGAGGTAGTGGGAGCGGTGGGGTATGGAGGGGGATGGGGGGTTGAGAGGGAGGAGGACATGACACGGGGTTGCAGACAATCGGATGCCCGGCAAGCGTATGAGAGGCAGGTTGAGGAGGAGAAGAGAGCAAGAGAGGAGGAGGCAGCGGAGGCAGCAGCTGAAGCGGAGGCAGCAGCCAAGGAATTGGAAGAGAGTGAAGGGAAAGAGCAGGGAGCGCCGCAGGAAGAGAACAGCGAGGCACCTGAAACATAAGAATGGTACACGACATGATGCTGTAAATGTATCCTCAACTCCCTTTTCTTTCCTGCTCTTTCCCAGCTCGTCTCCTCCTCTACTTTTTCCAGCTCTCAAAGAAACCTCCACGTCACGAGCACAAACTTGCGCGATCTCCGACTACATGTTTTATTGTAATATGCTTGTGATATGTCATTCTCCATATGGTTTGCTTCCATCCAACATGTTTCCGCTCCCCTTTCCCACCCACACCCATCCCTGCCAAGGTGCATATCATGAGAATGGCAATTACGATGACGATGCCGGAGGGTGGGACGAGGAGGAGAGGAGAGGAGAGAAGAGGAGCTGAGAGTGAAGGAAGCAAACGATGTTGACGAGGTTCAGGGAGGATCACGAGGATATGAGCAGTAGAGGAGACGCAGAAGATATCCCAACAAGAACTTTGAAGGTACCTCTTTCTTCCCCTTGTATCGATAGTTCTGAGGACAGAAAAACCTTGCAAACGGATTCTGCTCCCACAGTCACACCTCCACTCTCACCACCACACTCAGATCCTCCTCACCTGCGCTCTCAGCTTCACTGCTAACTTCTTGACCTCATCGCCTACGGGAGATCAGCCCCACCATGACAGCAGAAGCATGGCTCACAGAGTAGCTGGTATGAGTCTCTGCACTGCTTCGGCGTGATGCCGATGAGTTCAGGAATGATCTGCACCGCGGTAAGGAGAAAAGCGCTGGCGAAGAGAAGCGGGAGAGAGAAGAGGCTTGAACAAAACCATGCATATTAAGGAAGAAAGGAGGAAGGAGAGAAGGAGGGATAAGGACGTGAGAGAAGGAGGGAGGAAGGGAGCAAGAAATTTCTACCTGTTGTCGTAACTCTGCACTTTTATACACGTAATGACTGTCCATATGGTACAAGTTGTCGACACCTGAAAGTGTTCAGCATCACATCAGAACAATCATAAATACCCATCCTCCAAAGTTTCCAATGGCTCCATCCATACACCACTTTGCACATACTCGTGGATTCACCTCCGCATGCGACAACGCAACACAGCACAGCATCGCGTTCCATTCTTACTCATGACTTGGTCTCACCTCGTAGTGGAATCAAGTTCCCATCGTCATCATATAGGACCGAAACTGTCACCAGTGAACCATCAGCCTTGACCATCTACAATCCATCACATTTCACTTGAGATCCCTGAGCCCCCGTTGTAGATAAATCCGTTCTCAACAAGGAAGAGCTGCTTCGGCTCGCTGAACCTGCGCACATACCGCTTACTACATACAAGCAACATTTACAATGTTCGTACGTATCATCCTGCTCGTTCAGCAAGATCGATTTGTGCTGGAACACCATCGCACGTCCTGCCCTCTCACCCTTCCACATTCCCAGCAACATCTCCTATCGATCCCCGTCACCAGCTTTCATGCATGCTCGGAAGCCTTACATCCGGAAGCATCGATTTCGCACCACTTGCTCTACTGAGCTCCTCCAAGTGACGACCAGCAAACCAATAATCAACTTCCTGCAGCGCGTGTCATGCTCAAGGGAACATCAGGGCATCTTAAACCTCGAACTCTCCCCCACCGTACCTGACGTAGAGAATTAGCGAAGAGAAAGGAGGAATGCAATGTTGACACGACACGGTGCACGGCATACAGGAGCAGGATCAAGAACACAAGGGATAAGAGGAGCAGGAGCAGGGGCAGGGGCAGGGGCAGGGGCAGAAGCAGTAGTCTGCCTTACATGATTTGTGCTTTCGCCCTGCCATTAGATGTTTTGCTGACCCAGGCCCAGTTTGGAATGAAGCGGAAAGCCATAAACTGTTCGACCGATCCCTAGCAATCAACAAGCGTGAGAAGGGCAGGGGCGAGAGGCTTACATGAGCCTCACATGATAAAGTTGCAATGCGATCCCATAGCGCTTGTGGAAGAAGGTCGTCAGAATACTGCCGTCCTCATCGTTCCCCGTGACCGCGTCCCACCATTCGCAGGGGTCATCAGTCCCTTGTACTACACTGCAAAGCGAGTCAGGACTAGAGTCGTAGTAAGAGCTCTCTGCAACCTCAACTTGTTGTGAGGTTAAAAAAGCACGTGTCTAAAGCATCTGCCATTCTCCTTGTTGACCTCTCTCCTAGTCTCAACATCTCCCATTGCATATCATGGAGCTACATATACCACCAAATACCTTCACGTTTGACTTAACTCCCTCTCCACTCCAGCCCCGTTACCTTCCTCAACTCTGGCCCATGAAAATTTCCTGCATCAATCTCCTTCTATCCTCTCCCTTCTTGTCTCCGCTCCCCCGGCCTCTCCTCCTTCATAGAGATCTTACATGGCATTTTCTTTCTTGAGTCTTCTGCTTTCTCCTCTCATCACCTCGACGCCCATGATGAGAAGAACTAGCGCCGCCACGACGGCAGACCGACCCGCCATGGCTGAACCAACCACAAGAAGGGTGATTGTGCACTCAGTGTAGGTGGGGGTCCTTCCACTACCCCTGACTTCTCCATGAATTCGGGGTAATATATAAGGATGACTAGGGGGTGATACTCTTCCTTTACTGGGTACTCATTCCAAATGGGTAGGTCATGGAACCCCCTGGAGGAGGCCGCTGAGGTCAACCCACCCTTGCCTTCTCCCCTGTCAAGTACCGGTGTGTGACCAGTAATCAGAATTCCGGTAATAATCCGGCGATAATTAGTTGTCTTTCTTTTTTTATTTTACAGATTTTTTCTATCTTTTTGTTTTGCCTTGAACAGTGATGACTGGAGCATTTCGGCAGTGTACCCTACCCTACTAGTGTGCAAAGTGAGGGGCCATAACCGGTACTTTGACCAGGCTACATCTACTCGTGAGAGCGGCATTGGCCGGTGACCACCGGCGGGTGAGTCATGGCGGCCGTGAGTGGTGAAGTGGGGTAGGGGGTACTTTTATGGCCTATGGCACGGGGTTCATTCTGGGCTTTGAGGGGGGTCAGACGGTGCCAAGGTTGAGTGATCAGATCACCTTCCAGGGGTAGTGCAAGGACCCCACCTACCCTGGTCCTGCTGCAGATCCAAGAATGTGACGTTAAACGGTCTCTGTCTACTACCCCACCGCTCCATTACCCTCATCAGTACCCTAGCTAGTCAGAGCCTCCCCTCAACAGGACCCTTGCAACCTCAATGATAAGTACGGGTACTTAACAATAAACTGAAAAGACCGGTGTTTAGTACCCCATTCCAGGGGTACTAAGCAATGGGAATGTAGTACTCCATTCCAGGGGTACTACCAACATGGTGTAAGGGAGGACCCCTTCAGTGGTCAGAATCCGACCACCCTACCCCACCTCCTCATAGGAGAAGTTCCTCGGCGTCTCGCCAGCTCTTCCGCCGATCGCCATGCCCATGCCACTCCCTGTTTCCTCTGGAATGTACGCCACCGGTGCCCCCTTCGGCTCCATCACCCAGCAGGTGAGAAGAACCTCCTCTATCTCTTCGCATCTCCACATTTTGTTATCTTTCCATGTGTAAAGCTTGACATGTCTCTCGCTCTTCTTTCCTCTCCAATGTTTTGCACGTGTCCGAGCGTGATATGTCGGGTTGGCACATGAGTCTATTTGAGTTTTGTAATCGGATGACTTGCAATCATTCATAATCATTTCTCCTATTTGGTGGACCTTCATTTTGACCCGGTCAGGGGTAATGTACACTGACTGTCATTTTTAGCAGATGTACACCTCTGGAACTCAGATGTCTTACACCAACTACCCCATTGTGAACTCTGGCAACGTGAGTTGATTCTTTACACAAGGATTGCCTCTGATTTTTGTTGCAGCCCATCCAGGAGGCCGAGGTCGGAGCGCCAGGCACCCCCCTCACCTTCGAACTCTGCGAGAGGTTGGGTCTTCCTCAGGGAACTCTCTGGGGCAACAACGCTAGCGCTACCATGGCTGCCCCCGCCCCCACCGCAACCGGCTTCCTCCTCCCCGGCAAGGTTGCATGAAGAGTTATATAGTTTGAAGATGACATGTAGCTAAAATGATTAAACCCCGACTAAAAGATGCGCACATGGCAGATTCCACTCTGTGTTTTGCTGCTTGTACTCGATCATTCGTACCGGTTTCGCAATATTTAGGAACAGATAGAAGAGAAGATTTTGCTCATCACTCAAAATTCTCTGTAATGTCTGCGCTGTCTGCTTTTCTGGTAGGTAACTTAATTTTCATCGGCCGCCACGGAGGAGTGGGAAGGGCCGCCGTAGACGTACCTTAGCAAATTGAGTCATACCACTTTCTCATACGACTGTAGAACAAACCCGTAAGGGACATAGTCGGAGTCCGAGAAATCGGCGATGCTAAGGGGCTGGAAAACCAAGTGTCAACGGCCACGAACTTTGTAAGACGGTCTTACCTCTCCGTTGTGCCAAGCAGCAGGGTCAGCAGCGTTCTTTCCTCCACGGTTGCCTAACAGAGAAAGGAAGTAGAGAAGCAGACGTCAGTCTGCAACGCTCTTCACACAAACATCCTTACCCCAGAAGACATTGGTTCCAGCAAGAGCAGGATCCCAGCCCATGGCATCATTGACAGTCTCGTCGGGCAGAATCTTCGTTCAGGCTGTCACTTGTACAGGTGTGCAAGGAATTTCACCAAACCTCGGTATCCTCCCCATCATGCAAAGTGGTGTCGTAGTAGCCAGTCCATCCGTTGGAAGCGGTCACAGACCCTCGTCCCTTGAAGGCGTAGCCGACTTCATGGAAAGGTCATGACAACGGAGCATAGTTCACTAGTTGAACTTTCACACCTGATGGGTCGCTCTGATCCTCCCAGGCACCTCCGTTGGTGGGAAGAACCTGTAGCGACTTTAGTTGCCCACCAAGAGGGGAAATGGTGCAAGGGGAACATACGGTATCGATGTCCTGCCAAGCTTGATCTGGGCTGTACCAAATGTTTTTGAGAGCGGCCGGGTCAGCGTTGGAGTCCAATGGTCTTCCACTCTCAAGGTACTTGGCAGCATCGGAGCTTCCCAAGATGACGGGGCCTTTGAAACATACCTCAACTCAAGGTTCAAGAATCATTTGCTAAACTCACCTTGGTTGTTTCTTTGCCCCATAATTGTAACCACAGCCAAAGTGCCCAAGATCGCACTCGCCGAGACGATGAACCTTACAGTGGCAGCACGGCGAGATCTTGAAACAAACCTTCCACCTGCCTCGGGCAAGGAGCCATAATCCGAAATGGTCACCATCTCACTGAAAAGAAAAGTTTGATCAGGGCAACCAACCTAATCAAATGAGGGGGAATCCAAAGCTGAATTTAATGGATCAAGGAGAAAGTCTCTAATGTGTGATAGATAGTTTGCACCGTCTCGAGAGCCATACAGACACCTGAAAACTATGCTGAAACTCTTCCGAGTTCGAAGTTCCTGGTCCATGCCTACTCTTTGCCCTCATTTGCTTCCATCATCCATTGCAATTGAAATACTCAGGGCTGTCTGTTGCAAAGGTACGGCTATCATGTTGAAACATCAAGCGAGTCGCTCCTGTTATTCCTCTCCTCTCCTCTCCTCTCCTCTCCTCTCCTCAGCCTCCTCTCCTCTCCTCTCCTCTCCTCTCCTCTCCTCTCCTCTCCTCAGCCTCTTCTTCTCTCCTCTGTTCTCTTCTTTCTTCTGTTCTCCTGCTCTGCTGTGCCCTGCTCTCTCCTCCTCTCCTCCATGCGTCTTAAGTTTCCAGCCTCATTGACGCGAAGAGCCATTGCATCACCTGAGCCCGCCCGCCCTTCCAGTGCTGTGAAAAATAGGACAGCAATTTTGATATTCTATGTGATTTATTAGATCAAATAATGATTTTTCGAATTCTGTCCTCAAATCTCACCTATGTATTTGATGGGGCAGACTTGTTGAAGATGCGGCCGCACAGCGACAGACCTAAAAGATGGCTGAAGACGAACAGCCGAACAAGCGGAGAAAAGTGAGTGAGGAGGAGAGAGAGAGGAGAGAGAGAGAGAGAGGAAAAGAGGAGGGGAGAGGAGGGGAAGGGGAAGGGGAAGGAAGGGGGGAGAAGAAGCGGAGGGAGGGCAAGGTGTGGACAGGGAGGAATTGATAGATGAGAAATCACAGAAAAGAAGAGAAAGATAACAAGATCTAACCCATCACACAAGGGGGATACAAGGAGTGGAATTAAGGAAATGTTCATCAGACACAGCTGAAGTGATGCTTGAGGAAACACAGTGATGGTGAACCAATGTAGGACAACCAAGGAGTTAAAAACATCCCTGCCCATCGTGGAGCTTTCAAGAGACATCTGCGGAAGCACACCCTGCTGTAACCAATGGCAGAGGGATACCAGATGTCCTGACGCTGCTAAAGGTTCCAGCGCGAAGGGGGTGAATTATCGCCAGCTTTCCTGGTGACCTGCGATCAAGGCAAAGAAGCAAGGTTTAGATCACGATGGGAGTAATTGCAGATCAGTGTGACAAGGTCTCAGGTGCATCCAGTCAGCGGTGGAAGTGATCAAAAATGGAATCAAAGCTCTCGGAGGCGAAAGAGGCAACAGGTACAGGAGTCGGGCTGTCCTGGGATGGCGGCTGCTGAGGAGCATGCAGCTCAACGGAGGCAGGAGGATCCGACCACGCGGAGAATTCGCTAGAAAGCAGCGAGGATGCTGCGAAGCCTGCGACATCTAAGAGGACGAGAGGAGCAGAGGATTCAAAAGATAGTCCGGAGGAATCGAGCCAAGGACAAGGCAAGCAATCCGGCAAAGAGGAGGACACATGGGTTTGCGATGCTGGATGCAATGGAGTGGTAAGAAGGAGAGGGCAAGAGATTCTTCTTGATGTGTTTGCTCAGGCATGTGTCACCATAGAAAGGAAAGGAATAGATCCCGTCGCTATACTCGAGTATCTGTATCCTCCTTCTCCTTTCTCTCTCTCTATCGCTGAGCTCGCCTGTAGCTGGGAGCATGTGAAGAAGTTGTCCGAGAGCCACAAAGTACGTGCAAGTTTGATCCTCCTCCTCCTGATTGTCCTAGGAGGAGCTTCACAAATTCATCCGGCAACACAAGTTTTGTTATCGCTTCATTCCTCTGCAGGTTCTCGTCGCTCCTCTTCCTCCTCGATTGATCGATGAGTTTCTGGCCTGCAGAGGTTCTGCCGAGCTACGATGGACGACATCAGCTCGCTCACGACCGCATTCTTGAAGCTCGAGCTCGAGAAGATGGAGTCGACTTCCTTTTCGGTGAGATAGAGACGAAGCCGCACCAGGGTTTGAAAGGGAATTCATTTACAGATCATATGTGATGTCAGGAGCTGCAACTCGCTGAAGAAATCGGAAATCATCGAGAAAGTAGCCTTGCAGAACCTTCCTTCTCAACATTGAGCACGTATTAGATCGCCAAGGAGATCCCTGAAAAGCACAAGGTCCAGCTTTACAAGCCGGTCCGTCAACTCGCTCTCCGATCTCTCAGCTGACTTGCCATGGACAGGAAGTCGTCATTGTTGTACAGGTCGCCGAAGCTTCAACCATCTGCTCTGAATGTCCATCAGGTCATCAAGTCTGCCTGCGGCATGTCGGTAGTCAAGGATGCTGCTCGCTTCCTCAAGAGCCAGTCAGGCAACTGAGGCACTTGCTTGCAGGCTGACTGTCGCTGCAGGAGATCTTCCTTCAATCTCCTCCAGTACGCCCAGTCTCTCCTCGGGGGAGAGGAGGTTCCTTCTACCCAGGAATCGACATGACGAGAAATTTCCTCCTCAAGCTGCTCACTTATCGTTACCTTGACTTGCTTTTCACGCCATAACATTGTCATTACTCGAGGATTTCACGGTGTCTTCGCCCTCGCTGTCAAATCCGATTGCAGAAGAAGTTGTCAGGATGGTAAGCGCGGATGTCGTAGAAGAAAGGGTGCTGCAGCGCTTCCTCCGGTGTGATGCGCAGCATTGGATCAATCTGCCCCATCATCATCATCTCGACATCCCTTCACGCCTCATCGCTCACCTCCAGCATGTGCGACACGAGATCCCGGAAGTCTCTGTGCTCCGGTAGGATGCGATCGCTCAACGGCCACACTCGCATTACTGATTCACGCTGCGCCTGCGACTGAGGGACCGTCAAGTCGAGGAGGAAGAGAGGAGGGGGAGAAGGGAAAGAGCAGCACAGCAGCCATCGCGCGCAATAGAGAGGAGCATACCTGTGCCATCATCGGCCAGTTCAATTTCTGACCCCCGTCAAACATTTCTGCCACACTGAGCTGAAGTCAGTTCCCAATATGCCGGGCTGGAGGCGAACCTGTTGCCGAGCGGGATCCGCCGGACCATGTGGCAGGGAATGCGACCCGCGACCCTGAGGCAGAAGAAGAGGCTCAGAGGAGTCGGAGAGAGCGGGAGGGAGACCTTTGGATCATGGCCAGGTGCTGGAGGGTGTCGTGAGTGTTGAACGTGAGTTGGCCCTCATACAGCTCCTGCGAGCAGGTGAGAGGCGCTAGGTGGACGAGGCGGGTCGACCAGGAGGATGCAACCGACGCTCCACATGTCACAGGGGAAATTCCAACTCAGACCCAGGATGACCTGGCGGAGTTTCAACGTCAGTCACTCCCCCCTCCTCCCCTCCCTCTCCGCCACTGAACCTCGGGGGCCCTGTAGTGTCTCGTTTGAATCAGCTCACTGTGATGGTCCATCTCCCATGTCGCTCCGCCGAAATCGATCAGCTTCATCGAAAGATTTCAGCGAAGGTTCAATACAGGAACAAGGAGGAGGAGGAGGAGGAGGAGGAGGAGGAGGAGGAGGGGGGCGCAGAAGAGGGGGAAGGGAGGAGGGGGATAACCTTGATCGACACAGAAGCATCATCCAGCGTCATGGCCTCTGAGCCAAGGAGGATGTTCTGACACAATCAGTCACATGGACAATGATGGCACCAAGTGCCATGAGACCTCTGTCTTCAAGTCCGTGTGGATGAGGCGGATAGTCCGCAAGAATGCAAGAGCCTCGCAAAGCTGTCTTGCTACTTGCCAGATCACTGACATCTGAAGGACAAGACACGTTAGGAATCGCCTCCCAATTGCTATGAACTTCTCACCCTAGGCGCTCGCCCTTCATGTCTCATCTTCTTCAAGGCATGATACAAGCTATTTCCAAGAATTTCGGTCACGATGCAGAGGTGCCTGGATGCAAAAGTCACTCTCGGATGGAAATAGTTCCCATTGGGAGTCACCCATGATAATGGAAGTATTTGTATAACTTGACACAAAACCTGCAGGAAAAGTGACTTCATCCGAAGAAGTGAAGAGGATTTTGACCTCCCCGAGCGGTCGAATGTGGCAAGTTTGTCAAGGACCGCGACTTCATACTCAGCATCTTCAGATCTAAAGGTCATTTCTCAAGAGAGATGCGAGGACCTTGGACAACCTTGAACGTAGACAGGTACCCGACGAACAACCTTGAGAGCAATGTAATGTTGCCACTTGTTATCCCACGCCTGTATTGATTGAATGAGTCTGTGAAGAAGAAGCATCTAAATACTTTGAATACTGTTCCGAATGTTCCCTTGTCAATCAAGTTTGCAATATCAAAGCGGTCCAGTGATGTTATGTTCGCCAGGATGTGTCTGTTCATTGGTGTTACGCTCGCCTGGAAGGAGAAGGTTTCTCACCCATCCGAATCAACTGGAGGGGGCGATCGTACGCTGCTCCTTGCGAGTGCTGCGAGAACAGTAAGAGGCCAAGTAGTGCAATCATAGTTGTCAACCGAACGAAGGCTGTCTTGTTGAAGACAAAGTACTCTAAAGTAAACATGGAATAAGATCCAATGGAGAAAAACGACAAACAGTGAGAGATTTCTGAACACCTGTTCATGATTGAGAGAGCTCCTGCTATCTCCAATTCTGGAGTTTTCTGCTGAATCCATCGCTCGTGCATCTGCCAGTTGCTTTGCTTCACGCTTTTCCGAAATAATGTTTCTAGATCGCGGTGTTCCACTCGCTCGAGAAGTCGGCGCACTGCAACACAGTAAGACCTAAACAATTGCAGAAGTACACTCAGGATTTTACCTCGCGTATCCACATCTGGCATTGAAAGATGGTTTGCTCTTCAGGTTCATTCCTTTCCTAGCAGAGAATGTGTTCGCTCTGGCTCCATTGTCGTATATGCTCGCGCCATAGCCGTACGGAGGATCGAAGATTGGAGTGTTCCTGGCTTCCCCCGTGGGGCAATCGTCTCCTCTAGCTCGTTGATATCCATTTCCATCGAAGATTAACGAGCCAGATTCGCCAAAGTTGCTTTGAGGAGAATATTGAGCAATGCCTGGATTAAGGCCAGATGTTGTCGAGCAATCTTCTTGGCGTCTGTACCGTGATTGAATGAAAAACAACATCCCTTTTCGGTGAGCCCTCGAGGTTTCGGTGCACCCACTCGAAAGAAGAGTGAAGGCGAAAAAGACCACAAAGGGCTTCATTTCCCTTCTGTTGCCCAACATTCGGATTCCAACAACCAACAGGTTCCAAAACTTAGCTAGACCATCCGGCTTTCCACCATTTGGGAGATTTCTTGAAGGGAAAGACTCGGCTGCTGTCAGAGAGGCATTTCATACTGGCAAAAGCTGAAAAACAGTCAGAAACATTTCAAAAACATAGTCCTGGATTGTAATTATGTGTTTTGCGGACAAGTTCCATCAAACAAAGAAGAGAGAATGTGAGGGTTACGATTTGATATCACAGGCGAGTTCATGTAGCAAAGTTGTCACATCGTTGATGAGCTTGTGCCTCGTGGTAAAGAGCGACAAGCAACTAGTCATTAACTTCTACTATATTTGAGATGTGTGAGTGTGTGAGAGTAAGGCTTATGAGATGTGGAGCGAGTAAAGCTATGGAATATGAACTAAGAGCACTAGGAGTTATACAGGATGTCTTCCTCCACCCCCTCCCCCCCCCCCCCCGCCCCCCCCATCTTCCTGTTCCCTGATCTTTGCTATGGGGTTTATCAATTGCAGGGGGTAACCCCTGACCAGCCCCTGGCCTTCAGAAACAAGCAGCGAGATCAAACCTATGGCTCACAAATGTGTACAGGATATGTTGTCACAAGGAGAGATGGAAAGGTAGTCAGGAGAATGAATTTTAGGGAGGGTGAATGGGAAGGAGGCAGCCGGGAAGGCGGAGGCGGGGATGGTTGAAGGAGAGTAGAGAATTACAAGCAGTAGAGGCGGGGACTGAGGGATGCAATGAAACGAAACAGAAAAGAGTTTAGCTTACAGCAGTGAACGAGAGGAAGGAAAAGAGATTTTTATGGCGGGGGTTGTCAGGAAGCGCTCGAGAAAGGAAATGAAGACAGGGGAGGGGAGGTTAGATTAACATGTGTTGATACTGGTGAAGGAAAGGCAGAAAAGCAGGAAAAGAGGTTCTGATATTGTGCGCTATGTCCTGCTGACCTCTTATCTTGTGACCTACTGATGACTGCTGCTGCGTCATGACGGTACATGCCGCGGCAGTCCTGTTATGACCCTCCCACATTATGCTGTACCTCAACTTTGAAACTATCCGGGAAGGTATCCGCAGGTATCCGTGAAGTTATCCATACAGTGACAGGCCCGGGCCCGGCCCGGCGCCGCCGGGCACCGGGCGCCGCCGCGGGCGCTGAGCCTCTCCGCTTAGGCCGCGGCGGCGCCCGGGCGCTGACCTCTCCGCTCGAGTCACTGATGTCGGGCCTTGAACGGTGCTGTATAGGGGAAGCCGTACCACACACGTCATCAGTAGGCCGATAGTAAGACGGTCTGCAGCCCGAGATTGGCAGAGTCACAGAACTTGATCAGCCTTCAGTGAACGGTTGAACCGTCGGGTGTGGGGCAGTAGGGGCCCGGGAACCGGGGGGCCCCGGCCCTAATGATTGGCCGACTCGATCGGAACTGTGGGGCAGTCACGGTGACAGTGGCTGGAAGTCACTGCTAGTGAGCCTCAGTTCAAGTTTCATAAACAATGCATAATTGATCAAGGCAACGATGCATTTGAATCATGAGGGATGACGCGTGTTTGTTGAACACGTCAAAGCCCATCAACGTAGATATAAATTGTACCCATGCTTTTACTCTAAATTACAACCAATGCAAAGAAACTCGAATTGAATTATGCCCAGCTCTGTCCGATACATCGGCCAAGGTGTTTTTCATGGACATTGTTTGCAGGCTCGTCCTTCTTCCCTGTGCTGATTGACGTTTCAGAATGAGAGCAGAAGTGGATGAAGATGGAATTCGAGTCAAAGAGAGTTCATGGCATACGACACAAGCTCTCGAATGTACCACAGTTCACGGAGATCACATGGAGGCACAAACATGCAATCAGATCGTGGATCTGTCGTGATTTGTCGCACCATTGGAGAAGCATGGCAGGGTCAAGAAAACCACCCGTCTTGCTGTGACAAAATAGTGCAAAATGCGAAACTATGATCACATCATTATGATCACATCACGAAATTATGATCACATCATGAAATTATGATCAAACGGCATAAGATCGAATATAAGCTTTGACAAAAGAGTTTGTCATACCTGGTGATCTGAATAGTTCAGCTTCCTTCGTCCACAAGAATCTGGTGACAACACACGAAATGTAAGCATTGTACCCAAACGGGGTTGGTTCTCAAATTGGTGAGGCAAATGTGCTTCAGTCTATGTGAGAATTCTTTCTTCAGGTTTATAAGTTCAGAATCAAAGTTTTTTTTAGTGATTGAAGACATCAAAAGCACGTGTCCACCATGGGAACAGGTTTGTGTAATGCAAACATCAATCATCATATCCCCAGCATACTCCTCCACCCCCCGACTTTCACGTGTCACTCACCAGTGTGCTTCCCGAGGAAGCATCTTCGGCACGCGCAGTGGAATGTCCACCCTACCCCTTAACTTTGAGTAAAGAAGTGGCACCCCGGGGAATATGGCACCTACTACGACCCCCGGATCCTATTCATTACCCTGCAAACCCTACTCCCCCTACCCCTTTTCCTAGTCCCCCTAGGACCCGCCGCCTAGGACCGGATCACTCTGGCCCGCCCCGGGCCCGGTAATGCCCGTGGCGTTCAACGGTTATCCGGGATGGCGGCGCTCCGCATCATCACTGAGTTTCAAGCAAAAACCTATCGAGGTAACTTTTGGAGTCCTTCAACTCAAAGTTAAGTTAAAAATCCTTTACTCAAAGTTAAGTTAAAAATCAGTACGAGGACAATCAGGAGAGTCGAGGAGGCTTGACCCTGACACTGTCGCACAGGCCAAACGGCGAGAAGAGAAAACTTAAAATCAGTCACGGTCACCGACTTCGTTCCCCGCCCCCCCGCCCCCCCGCCCCCCCTTTCGTTTCCTGTCACATCCCCGACGTTAGGACTTCACCGACCTGATCACCCCACCCCCACATTGAGGCCGGCTGAGCCCCCTTCGAGTCCCCACCGCTCCCCTTGGTGGCCCCGTACCTGGCCTCCTCCGGCAGCCCACCCGCCAACTTTAACCACCCCGTCCCGCCCCCACGGAAGTCACAATCACGACAGCTCCTCAGTTTACAATGTTAAAATCCAGCCGTCACAAAACCACGTCGTTCAGTGTAGATGTGTCCCTCGGCCCCCGCTTGGCAAGCAACGAAATCTTAACATTTCGCATAATACTATATGAGCAGATACGACCCGGTTAATGCTCAAGTACGTGACTGCAGGAAAAGGATTCATTTCAGCCATGGAAAGTCAGAGTGCGTTTTAGCACCCCAAGGACGGTACCCCCGCTAAAGATTGGGAAATCACGGGTGCATTGGGATAGGTCTGTCAATGACTGCCTGGTGCAGTACCTGCAACCAAAGTACAAGTAATTTTATTTCACTGTCAGCGTGATGTCAAAAGTAGGTTTTTCGTTTTACCAAAAGCTAAACTTTGGTACCCTGACCACCCCTCCTTCCCCTCCAAATAACCCTCCCCTCGAAGTACCCAACCTGTGTGGTAACAAATGAGAGATAGCACCTTCCAGGTTGGCCTCCAATCTTCGCCTCCTCTGACCCCACCCCTACCCCCTTTTAATCATTAGAGTACCCAGTCGAGGCAGTGCAATAGATTGCACTCCTTCCACCCACCTGTTATAGGGGAAAAGAACCCTACTGTTGACGAACACACATCGTGGTACCCTACCCTGATTATGACTGAAACAGTACCCCTCCAACGACCGGAACTGCGCCCTACCCTCGATTGCCCATCCTGCTCTACAAACTCATCCTGCAATCTCGCCTACCCACTCGCTTCCCCGCAACATCGCAGATCTTTACCTTCTTTACTCTCTTCTACCCTCTTTTGCTCTATCCATCTCTACCTGGACTATAGCCCAGACCTGTTCCTCCCTCCGGACTTAATTGCTATCTATTTCGTGCAAACCTCAACTCCTCCACTTGCTTGAATCCCCTCTCCTGCAATACATGTAAATAAGCCTCCCCGGCTTTTCTCTTTCCTGATTATCTCTTCAAAGCTTTCGACTCTCTTCTCTTCATCGAACCCCATCGAATTCTCAAAGCAATGGGAAATATCAGCTCGAACGATCAAGCTTACGGCAATTGCAGAATCGATGCTCTCTGCGAGAGTTTCCTCTCCATGCAGCAGCTCCGTGCCGAGAGGCTCCTCGGCCCCATAGACTGGCAGGACGACGACAGCTGCGAGATGCACAGCACAATGAACACCATCAATAACTCCCTCATGCACGCTGCTCTACAAGACGTCGAGTGTACAAGGAAACCTCGCAGACGGCGGAACAGCTGCAGGGTAGCCTTCAGCATCCCCGCCGACGAGCCCGCCAGCTCAGACAGGCCCTTGACAGTCCCTCTGACCAAGACGTTCAAGGCGACCTTCACGACCTTCTTCCCCAGGACCCGCAGCAGCGACTCGATTCCTTGCGAGACATCCGCTAATGTCGACCTGGACGAGAGTGGGCTCAACAGCCCTGCGGAATTTGAGGACTCCAAGGTCGCCCTGCTGAAGCAGCAAGGTGCCAAGCTCAAGAGAGCCGCCGCCTACGTCCAGGAGCGGATCAAGTCGCTGTCATTGCCCAAGGCGGTGGATGTAGGGAGCTGGACGAGGATGGAGGTACAGCAAGCATGGATGGAGGGTTATTGAAAGGCAAATGGACTTGTGGCATTATAGTAGCTCTGTATTGTAAATGATGTAAATACACTATTCTTTCTATCGAAGTCAAGGAGCGCCGCAAAAATCATTTGAGGTAATCGAGAGTACTGATAGGCAATGTGCCACTCCCTGGGGTGGAATGGCAGCAGAAAACAAGGTCCTTTTGCGTGAAAATCCAAGCGCTATTGCAATACGAGCTATATCGTGTTAGAGCTGGGGACCTATCATCTCTACACTTTCAAGGTGTTGCTGACGACGATGTGGGAATGGCACTAGACGGTCGCCTTTTTTCGGTGCGGTATCACACTGTTGGTGCCATCCGCTACTTGTTTCGCTGCAGAAGTTGATTTACAATTCAGCCATGCTGGCTCGATGACAAATTCCATTCATTACTTGACATCGTGCCTGAGAGGACACAATGATAGATCAAAAAGACTTTGCGATCTTGCACCTGGCTCGTCACGTAAGGAGATATGCCAGTATTGAGCCGAGCGTACCCTGCGGCTGCTTCGCTCTGTACGAGGCTTGCGGGGAGACAGACTCTCCGGCAAAGTCTTGTAGTGCAGCGTGTGCTCAAACAGCCTCTGTGAGATCACACATTGCCAAGAGAACTTATTTATTCCTTGTTGACCAGAACATTTCAATGAGCAGAGCAAATGTGCTCAAGTAGAGATAGACAAAGTCTGTGAACCATCAAAACCCAATGAAAAATACCTTTACAACGTGTCACAGCTGCTTTCAGATTCAAGTTTATTCCAGATGAATTGTGACCTGTGTTGTCCAGCACATCATCCAATGCTTTGTGTTTGTGATGCATGATTTACGCCGACGAGCAAGGCGACCTTGACGACCTTCTTCCCCAGGAGAAGGGCCAGGCTGTAGGGCCTGAGGAGCGGCTGATGAGTGTCATCGTCCGTCGTGCATTCTCTCAGTTCACCGAGTTTACTCAAAGTTAAGTTAAAAATCAGTACGAGGACAATCAGGAGAGTCGAGGAGGCTTGACCCTGACACTGTCGCACAGGCCAAACGGCGAGAAGAGAAAAGACAGCGAGAACCAAACCTAAACCTGCCGAGGCTTTCACTGCCGGGCGCGACAGGATGCACTGGGCATGGGAGGGGGTGGGTCATCTCAGTGATCACCCACTTCACTGTACTGAACCAAAAAAGAACTGATAACCCCACCCCCCTCCTGTATCTATTTATATGACTTTTTCACTGGGTATCTCGATTAGCACCACTCGTCTACATTTTTTTGCTCCTTCACCTCCCAAGTGCTGCTAGCGACGCTTGAGACGCATTCTGTCCCTCGACCCCCTGCCCACCGATCCGCTCCAATTCACCTGTCCTCTGCTCTTTGATCTTATTGTTGCACGCACATTCAAGCAAAACAACCTTCAAGTCTGGATACATCATCCCTTCAAGCTCGCTACAAAGGTACCATTCGACTCTCAACTACTTTCAACATTACAACGATACTCGTTTCATCGTTGTATCTGATCTTGTAATATGGGAAACGTCCCCGCTCACCAGCCCCAGCCCCAAGCCTACGATTCCCTCAGCATGCAGCAGCTCCGCGCCCAGAGGCTCCTCGGTCCCATAGACTGGCAGGACGACGACAGCTGCGAGATGCATACCACGATCAACACCATCAATAACTCCCTCATGCACGCTGCTCTACAAGACGTCGAGTGCTCGTCTCCCCGCAAGCCTCGTACCAAGCGAAGCAGCCGCAGGGTAGCCTTCAGCGTCCCCGCCGACGAGCCCGCCAGCTCAGACAGGCCCTTGACAGTCCCTCTGACCAAGACGCTCAAGGCGTCCTTGACGACCTTCTTCCCCAGGACCCGCAGCAGCGACTCGTCGGTAGCTCCTCGGAAGGGCTGGGGCAGGGCGGACCTGGAGGAGAGCGGCGGGCAGGAGGACTCCAAGGTCGCCCTGCTGAGGCAGCAGGCAGCGGCCAAGCTCAAGAGAGCCGCCGCCTGGAGCTGGACGAGGATGGAGGTACAGGTGCTTTAAGGGCCGAATCCTCCTCACATGTCCATCCACTATTACATCTTTCCCCAAATTCTACCACATAAACATATTTTGAACTCTGCAACGCGAAGGAGATGTTCCTTCCCATTCTTCATCCCCCTGTCCAGGTGACGAAACCAGCACAGCATTCCTCTCCGGTGTCCCCTCCCTGCTCACTTCTGCACCTTGCTCGGAATCACTCTCATTCAATCTTCCATTCGAGCCACCTTCCGGCACTAGGTTGCTCACCCCCTGCGCCATCAAAACTTGGCCTTCTCCATCCAGTGCCAACAGGAAAGGTCGCATAGCTTCACCCACGGCGGTCTGCACCTGCTCCCCTATATTGCCCATCTGCTGCACCTGTTGTCCTATATTGGCCACCTGTTGCGTCAGGATGCGGAGAGCATCTGTGAAGTCCATGCTTCCAGATGTAACCTGCTCTCCACTGGGACCTGGTACATCCCTCATCCATGCGGCAGCAACACAACTTAAATTCGTTCGCACTTCCTCCCTGATTACAGTCTTGAGATCGTCAAACTTGTGCTCGAGTTCTTCCTTCATTCCTTTCAAACTCGTTCGCACTTCCTCCTTGATTGCATTTTTGAGATCGTCAAACTTCTGGTCCAGTTCTTCCTTCATTCCTTGCATCTTCCCATCCATCTTCTCCTCAATTACCTTGATCTCGCACTTCAACCCTCATCTCGTTCATGTATTTCAATATTTCTGTCTTTGTTGGAGTACCACTAGCTGACATGCCGCGATGGGTACATCTGTGCGAACACACGATGATATGCTCTCGGCATGACATGAGCCTTGCCATACTGCCTTGTCCAAACATTCCGAACATCGGCATGCCCCATATGTCATCGTCGCTGTGCGGAAACCATTCTTGTAGAGTTGGAAGGTGCCATAAGATACTTGAAGGAAGAAGCGGATACATTTTTTGAAATCCTGCCGGGAAACTGCTGTAACCTGATATTAAGCTCTGCCAGCCGATCTCTTCTATTTGCTTCAATCCTTCCGTTGTGAAGTGGGGGGGAAGTACAGCAAAGTCTGCGGTTCCGCTGTCGTTGCCAGCAAGAATCCTGCCAGCGAACTTGTCTCCACCCGTTCCACCAAGGATATAACGATCCTGCGTCTCTCCTGCAACAATTTTACTTCTTATCCCAGTTCCGCAAGCAGACATACCTATCTTCCAATTGGCTCGGATATACACTGTTGGAGCTCCTGGCATCAGTCCTGTCACTAACAACCGGCTGACAAACAGCACTGCAAGTCGCACCGGGACCATCCATCATACCCAGCAAATGGGTGATTCCTCCCTTCCGCAATGAATGGGTCCCAGCATTGTCCAAGTTGCCATGCTGGTCCTTTGCAGCTTGAGATGCCATGCGTTGCATCAGCCGTGCATACCTCTGTTTCTGATCCCGCCCCATCAGCAGCTTGTTTCCCTCCCTGGCAAGGAAGACGCTTCGAGTGGCAAAGGTGTACAAAGCAAGAGCAAGGACTTGACATATCTCTGGATTGTAGGGTGCGGCAAAAAGATGCTTGATCCTGGTGCTTTTCAAGTCAGTCCCAATCCCGGCTTGGTCTGTTTTGGTGCGCAAAAGTGAGCACCACTTTCATGTAATCATTCTCCCAATCAAAGTGCTGAAGATGCAAGATGTCAAGGCTCTCACTCCTGCAGATGAGAATCCACATGAAACATGTGCATGTCCATCCAAAAATCCACGTGTCTCCGGGTTCTGTGCTACCTCGACGAGGTTTCACGTTCCTAAACGTTGTGCATAGGCAGATATACTCATCCATGCTTATCCTTGTTCTGCCTTCATGAATGCGCATGACTCCTCGAGATTTCTTCTCCGTAACTGCTTTCGTGTAAGACTTCATGCAACGGTCCAACACCTCGTCTATACACATTGCTGCTTCTCCTTCTGGCACTGTCCCTAGCTACAAATTCCACGTTTCTACATTGCTACAGGTACTTCAACGCCCTTTTGTAACCTCGTATCGTAGGCACTGCTACTGTCGGTTTGTCATCATTGCTGGTGGTGCCTGCTTGTTCTTCATTTGACTGTAATTCTCGAAATGCCTGGATATTCAAAATCAAGTACTCCTGAACCAATGACCCCGCGATCCTGGAAGACATGTAATAATTCTTCGTCAGATTGCCCACCTTTCAGACTACTAGCACAAAGATGATGTAAGGGTCTGTTGCAATACTGGTAGACTTTCAACTGAGCCTCAGGTTGCCCTCGCATAACACATGAGGCTTCATACAAGCATGTCTGCCCAGCCGGTGCCGACATTGTTTGCCACGATCCAAATGTTCTTTCTGATATGGGTACTTAAGATTGTGGTGGAATCTGTGAAATTCTGTGTTCTTGGCAGTGTTTCACTCTGATGATTATGATGGCAACGAAGAAAGGTGCTCATCGGAACCGCTCTAATTCCGGTTTGCTTTTCTTTTTCTCGCGCCATTCATGGCTTCTACACATACATGCTCGTTTGGCTATCAATTCAAGGTACATGATGAAAGCATTCGATTGTATCAATGATCAAGATGCAAGCCTGATGTGCCATCATCTTTGCGTGAATGAATATTTTGATTCGGAAGGATACACCAGCTGTGAGTGTGAGCAACGTGGGAAAACAGCCCTTCCATCAATTTCTCAAGATGCACTTGCTTGCAACAAGCCATGTAGAAGGATCTAATTATGGCACAGAGTGGATGATGATGATGATGATGTGATTTTGATGATGCTGAGGAAGAGGTGGTGGTGGAGCACGAGCTGGAGAACATGCAACAGGACGAGGACGAGGACGAGGACCGTACGAAGACGAAGGTTGCCTTTGGGGAATGTGAAGAAGACGAGGAAGATGTAAGGGGGCAGATAGAATCAGTAAGTGGAATCTGTAAGAGATTGGATGGGAAAGAGATTGGATCTGTAAGAGATTGGTCAACCCGAAGACCTCCTATTGGAGTTCGGTAAGCCAACTGATTACTTTGCTGGAGTTGAGCACAAGTTTGCAGTCCAACCCGTAGTTAAGAAGATCAAGAGTTGCTGGAAAGACGGGGTCGGTTTCTTGGTACATGAGGAAATGCTCGCACCAGCAAATGTCTTCGTTGCTGATAATGAAGAAAAAAGCTACTTGAAGTTTCAGTCAAACATGTCTCTAAGGTCTGGCGTCAAGCATGTTTACAGAAGGAACAACCGCTCAAAGACTTTCGGTGGAAGATTGATACAAACATATATTGGAGTAGATGAGGCGGCAGTGGGTGTCACGGGATGTCATCTGTAGGTCCATGAACACGATTCAGATCCTGCTGCATGCAACACATCTGATGGCAAGATGATCATATGTGCGTTGGTGTTCCGAGCCTGGAGGATTTGAAACGCAAGGTTGCAGCAAACAACGATTCAGTCGCAGGCATGCTGAAGGAGATTCCGGAGATAGGGCAACATGCGACAGAACACCAGGAACAGGAAGAGGAACCTGACCTCGGAGACCTACGTCCAGGAGCGGATCAAGACGCTGTCATCGGCGAGGTAGGAAGCTGGACGAGGATGGAGGTACAGCAAGCGTGGGTGGAGGGGTACTGAGAGGCGAGAGTAAGGGAGAGAACGGGGAGGGTCTGTGATATAGGCGAGGGCTGTAGCGGTGTGTGTGCGAGGGATGTAAATAAAGCGCTAGGAGAGCAAGGCGGGAGCACAAGCGTTTGACATGTTGTCTCCGTGATGCAAGAAGAAGTTGAGTTGGGGAACTTGTCCCACATCGGACTTGAGCTGGACATGCTACCGCACTCTTCACGCGTGTCTGTTGGCTATCGACACTTTATCTACACCCTTCGACTTGTCTACAAGCGATTCTCTCACGTCCTCTGCAGTTCCGTGTCCTCGCCTCTCAGTACCCCTCCACCCACGCTTGCTGTACCTCCATCCTCGTCCAGCTCCCTACCTCCACCGTCGCCGGCACCGATGACAGCGTCTTGATCCGCTCCTGGACGTAGGCGGCGGCTCTCTTGAGCTTGGCCGCTGCCTGCTGCCTCAGCAGGGCGACCTTGGAGTCCTCCTGCCCGCCGCTCTCCTCCAGGTCCGCCCTGCCCCAGCCCTTCCGAGGAGCTACCGACGAGTCGCAGCTGCGGGTCCTGGGGAAGAAGGTCGTGAAGGACGCCTTGAGCGTCTTTCTCGGAGGGGCTGTCAAGGGCCTGTCTGGGCTGGCGGGCTCGTCGGCGGGGACGCTGAAGGCTACCCTGCGGCTGCTTCGCTTGGTACGAGGCTTGCGGGGAGACGAGCACTCGACGTCTTGTAGAGCAGCGTGCATGAGGGAGTTATTGATGGTGTTGATCGTGGTATGCATCTCGCAGCTGTCGTCGTCTTGGGGCTGGGGCTGGTGAGCGGGGACGTTACCCATCTGTGTGAGGAGGTGATGATGGTACGGCAAAGGGTGAAAGGGGGCTGGTGAGCGGGGACGTTACCCATCTGTGTGAGGAGGTGAACTTGATCTGTGAGTAGGAGCTGCTGTTGCAAGCCGCCTTGTATGTGATGGTGATAAACTCGATTGACAAACTTGATCTGTGAGTAGGAGCTGCTGTTGCAAGCCGCACGTGGTAGCCAGGGGTAAAGCGGCAGGACGCAGTCATCAGGACACACGATTGTCGAAGTACCCACGTTTTCGCTTCAGTCGCTCGCGGGAAAGGGGGGGTAGGGTCCTTTGGAAGCAGGTGGAGATGCCAGGTCGCTCGTTGTACCGTACTCGGTACTGTCCGAGTCGGGTTCCTCAAGACATGTTACTCCTAGGGACTACCCCCATCTACACGCTTCTCTGTACCCCTCGTTACAGGAGTACCGGGCCGCATTCCGTCGAGTCAACCTGATTGAGATGGCGCGATTTTCATTTGATGACTCTCGATGACAGTAGATGGCTGACCTCATTCCTCAGTCCCAGGCAGTCCCCTTTCTTCCTGCCATCCTCTTCTACTTCGTACAACAGATATGGATCCCCTGCCCGCCCCAGAGCTCCTGCCCTCGTCCTCCCCTTGACCCCGTCTTGACGTGTCATCCGCTCAGGTCTCAGATTGGTGACGTCCCCGCTCACCAGCCCCAGCCCCAAGACTACACAGATTCCCTCAGCATGCAGCAGCTCCGCGCCAAACAACTTCCTTGGCCCTGACAAGAACCGCAATATTGTCGCATTGCCAGGTTTTTGAGTGTTGTTGATTCGAAACTCATAATCTCCTGGGAGAATCTCATGCCCCTCGAATCTTTCGCTCCAAACGTTGACGACACCAATCAACTGCCATCACCAAGTACGGCATGATTTTGTGTGTTGTTTTGAAAGCGTCGATATCGTTACTGGCAAACATCACCAATTCAGAAACTACATCTGGCAATCACCACAAGCATGTAAGTTTGAAACTGCTCTTTCGACATTGCATATCGCAGAGAACTCATGCTCTGATGTTTTCTTTTGTGCTTGATACAGAGAGTCGTGCTTGCTCACTCAGAATCCTTCGGATGATTTCGCATCGGGTGTTGCCATCAAGGGTTCTGAACGTTTCACAAACTGTCTGAATGAACAGCTCGGAGTCTGCGTTGGTGTGCTTCTTTGGGAGACATGGATCAATATGCTCATCCGACAATTTTGCATATCTTCAGAATGATCACACTACAGAGAGGGGAAGAAAGCAACATCACAGACTTACCGCGAAAAGTAATCGTGAATCGTGGATTGTAATGAATTCAAATCTTCGAAATGTGAGGTAGACCACTTTTCGATTCGGGAAAAAGAGTTCGATGCTTTCTGTGCATATTGACAAGCTGTGTACGAAGTCGATTTAAATGCTCATACATAGCAGTGGTTCCTGCATGTGGATTTCCAGATGCTTGTGTTTCGAAAACCTTCGTGTAATAGTAGAGAAAGCATTTCGCAAACCCTTCTGATGTATGACCGTAAACATCTCCAAGGACTTTTAGCTTCTTTTGGACTTCAAATAAGGATACAGAACGAAGACTTAACTTCAGATGCTGGGTCGCTGAAGTGAGAAGATTGTTGTCTTCACACTCAAAAGACAAAGTTGCATGATAACCGACATTTTTTATTGCAAGAAATCCAACAGCTTGAAAACCAAGGTATCATCCCACTTCGAGAGAAAATCCGCTTAGAATCACACTCATCCTTTTGGGTTTTGAATAAATGTACACAAGTTGTGCAAACAGGCACACCTTGCCACCTTCGAACACTGGCCTTCTTCCTTGGTTTTTGGCATGATTGGCATGTTTCGGTCTTCCGCACCTTCGGCTTGCCCATGGCGAGGGGGGTCACAGGTTTGCCCGCCAAAAATCGGATTTGAATTTTGTTGTGATACCCTGCCATGGCATGCGGCAGAACCCCCTGAAAAAACTGCCATAGCGCCCCACACAGACCGCATGGAGGCGACAAGGGGGGGGGGGGGGGGTATTTAACTAATTATTTGTACTGTTTACTTCCCGGTCCAGGGGTTGACCCGCCTGTCAGCACCTATCAAATGGACCCCTTCCCCCTCCCCGTTGGACCCCCTCCGCACTCTAGAACTAGAACGAGGCTCTATGGTGAGGTGGTTGGGGTTCCCTCTTGGGACTACCTCCACCACCCTCCTTGGCTCCGTAGTACAGTCCTCGACCCTCATCAGTCCCCGACTCACAGTCCCCGACAGTCCCCCTCTCCCCTCCCCCACTGCTCCTACACAGCTGTAGCTCACCCAGCCCCGCCCCAGAGCTCCTGCTCCTGCCTCTACCTCGTCAATCCTTTCACCCTTCGCCATAGCGCCGTCTTCATGTGTTTTCCGCACAGGTCCTCAGAAGGATAACTTCCCACCATTCATCAGCCCCAGCCCAAAGACTCCATCCATGCTCTCCGCGAGAGCTTCCTCTCCATGCAGCAGCTCTGTGTCGAGGGACGATGACAGCGGTAACTTGGAAGTTGAACTTCTGTCAACGACGAGATTGATCAATAAGCTTGTGGACGAGGTGGAAACAGGAAAAGCCAAGACAGAGATCTTGATGACACAAGTCTCTTCTTGAGGGGGAAGACACATACTCAAGATAACATTCCTTACCCCCCGTTTCTCCACGAGATTTTGAGTTCATGGCAAGGGTGGTATAAAGTTGATTAGCCTCGATGTACACAATCCTCCCCGACAATCCCCCTGCCCCACAACGCAAATCTTGCAAGATCTGCTCCTACACAAACATAGCCTACAATGTAGCCTACCGGTCTATCCCTTGCAGAGGGATACTGAGAGGCGAGGACGCGGACTCTGCAGAGGACGTGAGAGAATCGCTTGTAGACAAGTCTAGGGGTGTAGATAAAGTGTCGATAGCCAGCAGATGCGTGAAGAGTGCGGTAGCATGTCCAGCTCAAGTCAGATTTGAACAGCAGAGCGTGAATGAGGGAGTTATTGATGGTGTTGATCGTGATATGCATCGTGGTTAGCGACAGATAATGGAGAGATTTGTAATGAGAGGTGCGAGTCATGTACAGAGATTAGTTATCTGGACTGATCAATTAAAGTAAATTGTGTAGCTTTTGACGGTGGTACTAGATAAGTATTCATTCCAACAAAAACCAAGGGAGACGGTAGATACGAGCAAATACACTCAAACGTCGGGAAAGGACATGACATGAGGGGAGGGGATGCTGACGGCTCTGAATACACGAAGCAAGAAAGAGGCTAGAGGTATGCATCAGCCTCTAAACGTCTGCCGTCGCCTAGAGCTCCTTTTTGTCGTCTGCTGTTTCCTTGACCTCGAACTCTGTCGGCGCACAGATCTTCGCAATCTCAGAGCAGACAGTCTTCTTGTTGGATTCGAGCAATCCCGAGGTCCGGGCATCGAAGAAAAACTTTACAATGTCATGCTCGTGCTCCGCAATCAGACTCTGGGTAAAATTGTCACTTTGAAGAGAGCTTCTGGATAAAGACGGTTACCTGGCACATGGCCAACAGCTGATTCTTGTATTCTTTGTTGCCGACTGACGTTTCCATGCGCGTGTACTCGGCTTTCCCGCTCACCGACGTCACGTTGTACTTGTCGAAGAGATGATCCATTGTGCATACACGATCTACAGCTTCCTGCACGGAGAGTTCGCTCTCGACGTATGGCACTTTCGTCTTCTTCTTTCTCTGGTTCAAGATCAGTTCAACCCTCCCAACCTTGGAGGCCGATCCTACTCACCTTCTCGATAAGGATGGTCTCTCCGGCACGTGTTTGCCATTCGTGTTCAACCTCTCGTCTCATTTCTTCCGCGACTGCTTTACATGCCGAGCACTTAAGAGCCTTGTAGGTAGTCTTAACTTTCTGTGAATCTGATTAGCAAACCTGTGCATCGTGCATTGAACAAATGCCTTCTTCTTTCCTTCAACCGAAGGAAACAGTGCAAGGAGCACGCATAAGCATACAACCAAGAGATGTGTCTTCCTGCAGTGCATATTAGACATTTTAGTGGTACGACAAGTCAAACAATAGCAACACACCTCATCATCACTGCACAAGTCTCAGTATCGTTGTCAGGACGTGTTTTGGCCGACTAATCAGAACGAATCCATGCGGAGGTTGCTTGATATCAGCAGTTGCAATACTCGAGACTCCGATTCGTCCTAGGCATGACCAAGGTCATGACGAATTACGATTTTTGATGCAAGGAATGGGATCTTTGTTCAGGGTTCGTGGCAAGGGCGCGCAGTACGGACGGGATACAGGGTGCTGATCCCTTGGAAGTATGCAAAGGATTCCGTTCTCAACACACTACATTTCTGCAACCAGCTTACTTTCTACACTTCTGCCACCAGCCTACTTTCTTATCGAACGTTCTACGGACTCCTTGCCGCTCCTCTTTGTCATAATTCCAATACGCAACAAGGTGGTTAATATCATACTGTCTCAGTTGTAATCCACACGCATGCTCTGTCTTTCCCTCGTTCCCAATTTTCTGACAGAGAGCAGAGAAAAGAGACAAACACATTTTTTTCCGATCGACTTCTTTCCTCTTCCCTGCTCCTTTTCTCCATCTCCAAGCACTACCGGCTCCTCCTTCCCAAGCATTTCCTCCATGCCGTCATCGTCCTGGTGCCACGCGTCGGGTAGGATGACTCAAGTCTGTCGTGGGGTCCTTCCGGATACAAATTTCAACATGTACCTTTTAATTATGAAAATGAAAAAGATGCCCTGACGTAATGTTTCAAAAATAAGTAGACCCTGACGAATATCTGGTAAAATATTTCCCAGACAAAAGAACGTTCTGGCGATCTCGAACCCGGCTTCACTGCGAGTCCTCGGACCGACTTGCCAGCGGCCCGGGCCGGCCCGGCCGGGCCCGGGCGGCCGGGCCCCACACGGTGACCCGCCGGGACCGTACGGATCGGACTACGGCGTCACCATCGTCTCATATGTGATGCATATATGATCGGATGCAGTCCGCCAAAGTAAGATGAAGTTTTATTACCGTCACAACTTGCCGTCGCTGAGTCGGATTAGGATCAGCGACGAGACTTGGACGGTCTCCAAACTGAAATAAGACGGAAAGTATGGAGAGCGACGCGAGTCAGGGAGAAAAAGTTGAGAGCAGCGAGGCCCCCCCCAAGCTGAACTACCGTATGTTCCAGAAATCCACATGCTTGAATTCGCCAACTTGACGCGACAAGTAAGTGGTATTGGGGAACTTTCCAGACATGCAAGGTTCTTCACTCAACTGATGTTTTTCTGGCATCCATGGAGCGCAACCTGAACAAATATTGGGCCACAGCGACATCAAGTTTGGGGTTGTAAAGCACAAGGCGTTGTGAAAAATTTCATCTACATGAATTTCATTTACATACAGATGGATGTTTGCTTCTTCAGCTACCTGCCATGGCGATTTATCAACGACTGGGGAACAGAAAAAAAATTCGATGGCTGGGATACTATTGAATCAACGTCTTGAAGGAATAACGAGATACGATCTTTGCATGCACTATACACGTTCACTTTTGTGGTATCGGCACCGCAAACGAAAGATGTGTCATAATCTCATAAGAGTTTGTATGATGTCCATGAGCATGTACGCGTCTTACCGGGAGACCCTTGGAAATATCTGCCAATATATCCCTGTCTATAAGTACCGAACGTGATAAATATCCGCATCAACGGTACCGACGTGAATCCACCTTCCCCGGTTGTCGTACCGCTGCCACAGAAGTTCGACCATTGCTGGGTACCGTACATATCTATGGCATCCTGGCCGTCGCTCATCTCGATTCAGGCTCACCCCGACCTCTTGTCTGCTTGTTGGTTCATACCAGGGGTTCATACCCCTACTGCTACTACCCGCGCTGTTCCACACTATTCGATCTATATTCGATTTTCAAGCTGTTCATTGCCTGCAATGTCAAGGTCATGCAACTTTGTCTATGGAGTGTGAATGTTTTTGGACAAACATTAGAAGGATTTTCTGGGTCTTCTTCCTCAGAACTCTCTTCAGTAATTTCAGAACCGGATACCCCTGATTGTCTGAATTGAGATGGATGGGCCCTTTCCGGCTGAGGGTTCTTTCCTCTTCCTTTCTTCGAGGCTCGACAAGCAGTCTCAGAGATAGAAGTCTCTAGCGCTGGCTTTGGAAGTCATCGACAGGATCCGTGTCAGTCAAAGATATATCAAAGGACGTATCTTTCTGTTACGTTTGAAGGCTTCGTGGTTGCAATTGATACTCATTTGGAAGTACAGTAGCACTGCGCATGTGAAAGGTAAGAATCATGAGCTGGGAGATGGGGGCTTGCGAGGCGTTGCTTTTTGCAAGTCGAAAAAAGAGAATACGTAATGTACAAAACATTGAGCGCGCTGCAACGATGACATGCAAATGATTGATATCGTGATATAGGTCTCACGAATCCTTCATAGGCTATGGTAGTTGCACGATTGTCATCATTGCACAGGCTGAATTTAATTGGTCGCCGCCTTGCCATTGCGATTTATCCGAGTTTGACAAGCCTGGAGTGGGGTCTCGCCGTGTGCCGAATCAAAGGGTGGGTAGTGGACGGGGTAGTCACTGAGTGAACTAGGGTGGGGTAGTGGACTGGTCCCGCGGGTGTGTGGTGTTTCCGAGGGTGGGGTAGTGCACTAGAGACCACCCTAACCTTTACTATCCCACCCTCGCCTTCACCGGACGGCGGATCTCTATTCTGAAGCCGAGGGTGGGGTAGCGCACTAGTCCGAAACAGCCGAGGGTGGGGTAGTGGACTAGTTCCTAGCTCAACTCATCCACTTGAAGCGTCTCAGACAGCAGACGCGAGCGCGTCGTAGGTCAAGATGTGCCAGATCTCCATCACAGTCCTGATCCCCATGAGCGTTGTCAGCATGGCTCTTGGCTTGGCTCTCCTGATTGCTGGGATCGTGGCGGGAGCTCTCAAGGTGCCTGACAACTGCAAGCAAATCGAATCTACGTACAACACTGGATACAAGCATGGAATGAAAACGGGATACAACACAGGATTCGCTGAGGAATTCTCTTCAGAGTTCAACTCAGGATACAACTACGGATACAACTCAGGATACAACACAGGGTTTAAAAAGGAGAGGTATTACCTAACAGCAGGTAGCTATGGTTCATCTAGCACCCAATCGTCGACATCTTGGTATTCAAGTAAAGGTAGATACAACTCAGGATACACGGGAATCAACTCGCCTTGGTACAACTCGGGGTATAGACATGGACACGACGATGGATACAATTCTGGTTCACATGTGGGACATGAATCTGGATATAACATGGGATACAACATGGGTTACAACTCAGGTTATCGCACTGGTAATAGTTCCATCAACCAGGAATTAAACTACATGCAAGGCTTTTACGCAGGGGCGTACGACAGCAAGAATGCTTTGTCAGGAAATAATCCAACATACAAGGCAGAATACGATGCTGAATACAACTCCTCGTATCAAATTGGAGACAAACAAGCAATCACAGCAATCAAAATGGTTAGGGACTATGACTTCACTGACTGTTTTCATTACAGAAATGTGGCCATTGATGGTACCATCACTCTAACATTGCTGGGATGCGTTCCTGGGTTTACATGCCTTGTCTCTGGAGCATTCGGCTTCATGGCCGGCAAATACAAGAACAAGATCGTGGGAGATGTGTCTTTTACGCTTCTCATCCTCTTCCTACTCAGCTCTGTTGCGACAGTACCGCTTCTTTTCATCTTAGCTTACTTTCATGCTTACAGCTACTGCGGTATACGTTTTCTCGTGTCTTGCTTCTTTGCTTCTATGTTGGCATCATCTGACTTGATCTTACACATACAGACGCATATCCAGGGAGTTACTGTGAAGGTACTTCCTTCTGCAAGACATACAGCAGAACGCTCTGGATCATCGTGTCGCTGAATATCGTCCTGTTTTTGTTCGAGCTTGGCATTTCGATCATCTGGTGCTGCATTTGCTGCTACCCTGATCAGGACAGAAGCAGCTCGACGGCAGTCACAGCAGCACGAGAGGAATTGCCCATGGCCAACGTGGCATCGGACGTGGTCCATCAACAACCAGCAAACGCACACCAGGGGAGACCGCGAGCAGCAGGCGCGGCTAATAGCAAGACCGGAGCAGCACCGCAAGGAGCGGCAGCACGCAAGTAGTGTACTAAGTGTTGTGAAAAGTAAAGCATTGAAAGGATGCGAAGCGAAGAGCATAGAGAGGGAAGCGGGGAGGGAAGGGCAGAGTAAAGGGATGGCTGGAAGAGATGTAATAGAAATATCCTACGGGGAAAACCAAACGTGAAATGCATACAGCAGAATTGCGTGTCAAGCGCTGGGCAGCGGCCGTGGAAATTTTTAAAACTTCGGATAGAAATCGATGAAAGAATACACGGATGTCTTACTCCGTGGCTTTGCTTGTGCAAATGTGCTTTAAGAGGATCTGATAGTCAAACCAGCAAATTTTCTTTATGTTTCTGTGTTACGTTCTTCCTCTTCTGAAACACTACATCCGTAGTACGTGCCCTTCAGCTGCTCGTTGCAGTCGTGCTGCTTCGGTCTTGCCATGGGTCGGCCCCGCTACTCGCGTTCTCTCCTGGTGTGCGTTTGCTGGTTGTTGATGAACCACGTCCGATGTCATGCTGGCGATAGGCAGCAGGTCAACTGCAGTATTGTCTTGACCCCACTCGTTAGGCCGACAGCACAGAACGCATGTGATGATTGAAAGCGCAAATTCATAGAAGAACAGACAACCATTCAGTATCTCGATCGTCCAGAACACCCGGATGAAGGCATCACAGAAAGTGCTACCGTTGAAGGCTGTATATCCTGTGAAACAAGGCTGGTCAGAAGCAGATGAGTTCGGAGACTGTGGTTAGGAGAGCGCATGGAAATCTCACCGCAGAAGTAAAGACCAGCCAAGGATATGAAAGGGAGTAGTAGCAATGCTAGCAACGAGCAGATGAGGGCGACAATAAGAAGTGCGAGATAAAACCCTCCCACTATCTTGCTTCTGTAGATGCCAGCTGCGATTCCTAAAGCTCCTGAAACTATGTAGAAGAAAGCAGGGACACATCCAAGGAGAGATGCACTCAAAACAGAACCCCTAGCGGAAGATGATGCAGCATTGCAGTCGCTGAAGGGATAGTAGTCTTCTTGTCTAGCTGTGAGTGGTGAATATTCTACACTTTGGTATCTTGCTTTGTACTCCAAGCTGTATTCTGATTTGTATGCAGTACTACGGTACGACCCCGAGGAGTACCCCGTGTTAAAATTGACTCCGTTTTGAAACGAGTCGTGCCCTTGATTGTATCCCGTATTGTATCCCGTGTTGTATCCCGCATTGAATCCTGAGTAGCCTGCATTATATCCCGAGTTGTAGCCTGACTGGTATGCTCTGTAGTAATTCGATGAAGAGTATCCCGTGTATTCTGAAGGGTACGTGTTTGCATAAGAAGCCGATGGGGCTAAATTATAGTAAGTCCCTGCATCAAACCCTGCGTTATATCCGTAGTATCCGTAGTTGTATCCTGAGTTGTATCCGTAGTTGTATCCTGAGTTGAAACCAAGATTGAAACCAACATTGTACCCATTATCATATCCCGAGTTGTAGACATCATAGTATCCAGTGTTGTACGTAGATTCGATTTGCTTGCAGTCGTCAGGCACCTTGAGAGCTCCCGCCACGATCCCAGCAATCAGGAGAGCCAAGCCAAGAGCCATGCTGACAACGCTCATGGGGATCAGGACTGTGATGGAGATCTGGCACATCTTGACCTACGACGCGCTCGCGTCTGCTGTCTGAGACGCTTCAAGTGGATGAGTTGAGCTAGGAACTAGTCCACTACCCCACCCTCAGCTGTTTCGGACTAGTGCGCTACCCCACCCTCGGCTTCAGAATAGAGATCCGCCGTCCGGTGAAGGCGAGGGTGGGATAGTAAAGGTTAGGGTGGTCTCTAGTGCACTACCCCACCCTCGGAAACACCACACACCCGCGGGACCAGTCCACTACCCCACCCTAGTTCACTCAGTGACTACCCCGTCCACTACCCACCCTTTGATTCGGCACACGGCGAGACCCCACTCCAGGCTTGTCAAACTCGGATAAATCGCAATGGCAAGGCGGCGACCAATTAAATTCAGCCTGTGCAATGATGACAATCGTGCAACTACCATAGCCTATGAAGGATTCGTGAGACCTATATCACGATATCAATCATTTGCATGTCATCGTTGCAGCGCGCTCAATGTTTTGTACATTACGTATTCTCTTTAATCAGGGGCATATTACTGGTAAACCTCCATCACATTCTTCTGATTCATCATACAATCGTTGAATGTTGAGGACCTTCTTGTTCAGATGGCCGATCAAGGACCATAACACTAATGGTGTAGAGAGTTCGTGAATTGAAGACATAGCCCCCATCTCCCAGCTCATGATTCTTACCTTTCACATATACTGGCAGATATTTCAAAGGGTCTCCCGGTAAGACGCGTACATGCTCATGGACATCATACAAACTCTTACGAGATTATGACACATCTTCCGTTTGCGGTGCCAATACCACAAAAGTGAACGTGTATAGTGCATGCAAAGATCGTATCTCGTTATTCCTTCAAGACGGTTGATTCCATATCCGAGCCGCCATCGAATTTTTTTTCTGTTCCCCAGTCGTTGATAAATCGCCATGGCAGGTAGCTGAAGAAGCAAACATCCATCTGTATGTAAATGAAATTCACGTAGATGAAATTTTTCACAACGCCTTGTGCTTTACAACCCCAAACTTGATGTCGCTGTGGCCCAATATTTGTTCAGGTTGCGCTCCATGGATGCCAGGAAAACATCAGTTGAGTGAAGAACCTTGCATGTCTGGAATGCTCAGGGAAGGCCCTGGGGTTATCATCGTACATAGGATATCTTCACTTCATCTTCATCCTGTGCTTGCTTCCGAATATCCCGGAGTCCTGCCGCGGTTCCCCGGCAATGCCATTTACTTGTCGCGTTGGCGAATTCAAGCATGTGGATTTCTGGAGCATACAGCTTGGGGGGGGGCGGGGAGGGGGTGATGCTCGGGGGGCGAATCATCTCCTCCTTCTCTCGCATCCTTCCTATCGCGTGCTTGCGAGCAATGTCGAATCGCTGCCGCCCTCAACTTCAGTTTTCTCCCTCGCGTCGCTCTCCACACTTTCCGTCTTATTCAGAGCATGTCCAAGTCTCGTCGCTGATCCTAATCACCCAAAGCCGGACCGTCCCCGGACGACTCAGTGACTTGTGACGGTAATCAAGTTTCATCTTACTTTGGCGGACTGCATCCGATCATATACAGTGCATCACATATGAGACGATGGTGACGGTCAATCCATTTTTGGCCGAAACAGTTCTGCACAAGCATGTTCTGAAAACATTTCAGACTTGTGGTACAAGGCTGGAAGCACTGAATCAGGCACCGCACCTTGCCCAGGCTGGGCCAACTTGGCAAGTCACGTTGAGAGCCCGGCGCGACTCCACTGATGAAACTTAACTTTGAGTAAAGATGAGACCGTGAAATTACCGTGCCTGAACTTCGGAACTTCTCAACGTCTCCAAGAACTTATGTGAGTTCTTACAGTACGGTCTTAGGAGATGTCAGTGTGTTACACGGCGTCGGGCCGTGGGCCCTGCGGCCGCCGCGCCGGGGTTGCCGGGCCCGGGCCGAGACGAGGCAGGCTCAGGCAACTGAGAGTCACCGGCCGGGCAGGGGGGTAGGGGTAGGAGGGTTGGATGGCTCAACAAGCGAAGGGGCAGTGGGTCAGGTATCACTGATTACCGGGAGAACCAATTCAATTTCAATACTTTCATCTTGATTTAAGTTGATTTTGTATATTTGAAATTTTAGTATGACACGAAAACTATAACTATCAAATATGTTGGAAAGAGCCTTGCGCCGGAAATTCGATAAGGTGTGGAGTGAATGCCATGCGCATAGCGGCGTTGCTCTGCCTCCTCGCGCTGGCAGGAGCGAAGGAAGGTGAGTGATAGGTCATGATTGAACTCGCGTGAGATGCTCTCCCATCATCCCTCTTGCTCTCTCACATGCATCACAACGCGCTCTACAATGCCAGCTTGTCATCATCAGTCTGACTGTACTCACGCAGGTTTTCAATCATGGGGTGGAACTTTTCGGTTTAGCAAGATAGCATGGAGGAGAGTGGTAGACAATACAGTCACATTCAATCTAGAGGTTGCTTTCACAAGAAAGGTGGACACTGGTTACTTTAAAGGCTCCTCGCTGGACGGCTATGCGAGGGTTGGAGACAGCATTACCATCACGGGTCAAGCAACGCCTGAGTTCAACTTCGGCGATGAGACTCTTCGGCGGGATCTTGTCATCAAGGTCACTGCGATCTCGGAGCAGGAGGACTGGGTCATGGGCGAGCTTGACATAACACATACATACGCTACTCCAAACGACAACGGGAACCCCTGGTATGCCAGTTTCACAGGTTGCTGCAGATATTTCCGGCTATCAAACAACGCCGATGCACCGTGGGAGTTGATCACCACTGTCGACTTGACTGTAGCCAAGGAATCTCCACGTGTGAACATGCTCCCAGTTGTTACGTTGGCCTCTCAGTCTGTCGATCCTACCAAGACGCAGCCTTACTTTCAAATACCTGCGATCTCCCCAGATGGCAGCGACCTCTCCCTCAAGATCATCGATGGCAATGATAACGGCAATGCGATCAAGTTCGATCAGAGTGCCGTCGTGTCCCTACCCCTCAACCCTTTCCTGACTCAAGATGCCATGGACTGTTGCGATGGGAAGGCCTCCAGTTGCCCTGTAAGTTCTCTCAGCGCAAACGTGTTTGCATTCACTGTCATATTCAGAAATACATCAAGAACAACTTTGGCGCATCCCCAGGCTGTCTGGGAAGATTGTTAAGAACCGACAACGTGTTACCAGCCTTGACTGTGAGTTCGAAGCCACCTGTTGTGTCAATGTTCTTACGACAACGGTGTCAGGTTGAAGGATGGTTTTACTTCACCAGCGTCGGAGGGGGGGTCCTGTTCACAGCAAACGACACGAGCTGTCGGCAGAATTGCGAGGGATCTCTATTGTGAGCTACCTGATGTTTGCGACATACTTCCCTTACAGTTGTGTTGATGTCAATTTCGGCTTACGAATTTGTGCTAGAACTATCGCGGTGGACCCTTACTCCGTTATTGTTGGACACAATGTTTGGGATGCAACAAAGAATGCTCTGCAGTTCCAAAACGTGACCTTTCGGTTCGCTAGCAACCCCAATGTCGGGACGGTTTGTGATGTTGTTGTACAATCCATTTGTCTTACACAGGAAATTGCAGAATAGCATGCAGAATATGTTCGTGCATATTGCAGTTGTGCGCAAAACCATTGTAAATTGCTCTTCGGAAAACTGTGGAGACTGGTACTCTACGTACAAGGTTTACATCAACGGGTAAGACCTCAATTCCGAAAAGAAAACCAGCTGAAAGCTTTGCACAGACATCTTCTTGGCATCCGCGATTATCCGCGTTGCATATCGGGACAATCTTGCTCGATTGGGTTGCGAAATCGCAACTGCCAAACAACTCCGGCAACATGCTCAGCCGAGTTAACGATTGGAGAGTCGAACCCAGTGAGTTGCTAGACTCATCTCGTGCCAGGACTGAGTCATTGCTAGATTGTTGGACCACGACGTGCGAGCGCCTTGACTGGCCCAGGAGCTTCGTGCAAGACTCTCTCAGGCTCATCCATGTATTGTGCAGACAGCATGGGAAGAAATTCTAGCATCATCTTCGGCAGTGCAAGCACAATAGGGGCGTATGGACCCTTCGAAGGGTAATGGACGTTTGCGCTGAACACGACCTTACGATTCTCGCAGGTATCTGGACGAGTGGCGCATATGGAATGGTGAACGTTCTCAATCCGACATCAAAGCTTGGTATCAGATCAAGCTAGACCCAAGGACTTCGGACTTCAATGGGGATCCAACGGTCATTCTGGACATGTCGATGCAACCTATGCAAATCAACAAGAACAATTTCGACAAGATGTCGTTGTTGTTGGCTTCCTACAGCTTTGACGCCAGGCTCGCTACCTCCTCTACGGGAGTCACATGTCGCATTCCTGGTTGTAGGTTCTTGAGCTTCAAATCCACATTCCCCGACATCGGCAAGATGGATCAGAGCTGGATTGCAGCGTGGACAGCTCCAGTGAGCCCTCAGACAGGAAACGTCGTGATGGCTGATATTGACAACACGGGCTACGTGAAGCAAGGGTCGGTCGCGGTATTGGATCCGCAAGGAGGATGCATGTGTGGATGTCCCTTCTTCGTGGGGAGCCGGTGCGCCATTGGCTCCAGCTACAGCATCCTCCCTGGACTATACCAGGTCTCGATCCAGGTCTCCAGCTCACTAGTCAATGGTCCTAGCACTCCTGTCGACTTCATGCTGAATGTTCTTGCTTCCACCTACGACTCGGGGCACATGCGGCTGCTCAACAAGGATACATTCTGGGTAAACCAGTACATCCCGGACAGCGACATTGTGGGAAGCTTCAGGACACTTCAGTTAGGAGGAGTAGTCGAGATGGTCAGCCCCTCGCTCGTTGACGCTCGCTCGTTGCAGTCCTTCTTGTACCCGCAGATTGTGCAGACTTATGCGAACTTCGAAATCAAATTAACCTTTGTTGGATCTGATGTGCAAAAAGACATCAACGGAAACATCGACACGAAGAACACGCGGGTGAGTCTTCTACTCGTTGTCTTCGCTGCTGCTTGTGTCTCACAGGTTGTCTCAGGTCTCCTTCACGCTCTCTCACGCACCTCCCGAAGCTCAATTCTCTGTCGTGACGGGAATGAACCCCGCACATATGGTAATGACGTGGACCCCTTGCGAGAGCGAGTATGGACTGAACATCTTCTGCTTCAACGCTGTCGATCAACACATGATCGGGACGGTCTGCAGCGGTGGAGCCCACGAGTATTGCAACAGCGACCTCACCGCCAACTGCACCTCGGGAACTTGCAGCACGTACAACCAGTATGACACGTCAGCATCGTCCAGAATGAAGTGCGCGCGAGTCAACGTGGTTCAAGATCCGGCACCCTACTTTGTGAGCATGGTCCCGTCATACAAGGAGTTCATCGCCGGCAAGGAAGACGGCCTCATCGTCTCAGGACAAGATGACAACTGCTTGGACTCTGTGAGGATAGAGATCGAACCCTCCACCCCTCTCCCACCCGGTGCCATGTTCGGCCCCCAAGAGAGAGTCTCGCTAGGAGTGGGCAAGGACTGTAACGGAGTGCAGCGAGTGTTCAAGTGGAAGCCGGACGTGAAGACAGGAGGCTACAACCGAACGACCTGCTTCCGCATCGTAGACACTGGGGGCGACTCTTTGTGCAGGCCGCAGGCACCTCAGAGCGCTGTCACCTGCATCCTCATTCATGTTTTGCGGTGCAAATACGCCCTCCAGCAGAACCAGCGGCTCCTCGACATCGCGAGCTCCTTCGGCATCAGCTGGATGCAGCTGTGGAGTGCTAACTTGGACCTCCACCATCCCGACTACATCCTCTACCGATCGCAGGTGCTGCAGCTGGGGCACCTCTACCACGTCAAGGGGACGGAGACCAAGGATGGGCTGGTGGCGCGATTCGGCATGAACCTGCAGCTGCTCCATGAGCTCAACTACGATCTCATGTCGTCCAGCAGCCTCAGCGCTGGCTCCCTGGTTTGCGTCATTCCCAACTCCTGCACCGGGATGGCGTCGACTGTGTACCAGGGAAGCACACAGAATGGGAACTCCCTCTCCTTCCCATCTTCGTGGGTCTGACGCTTGTACCCCTCTCCTCCTCTCTCCCTCTCGCGGACCGGCGCATCTCGAGATTCTTTTACTGTAAACCTTAGACCTTGTAAGTATTCAGAGCGATCATACCATAATGAGGTTTCTACTTCCCATAAACTTGTACAAGTAGGCGCTGACTGCCCTTCTCCCTCGTCTGCTCTACCGCCACTCCATTCCACCCGCCTTCACTTACTCTCCTCTTCGTCACCTTCTTGACGTTTGCTTGCCAGTCTTGTGCGAGAGTCTCTCAGGCACTTGCCCAAGTCGGCTTCATCTCTCTTACATGTCGGAGGAGTGTGACCTGTCGTAAACTCAGGGGAGGAGGTAGGAGGAGGAGGAGGAGCTGCTGCTGCTGGCGGTGGTGGAGGAGGACGATGACGAAGAGGTGGTGGTGGTGGTAGAGCTGGAGGAGGAAGGGAGAGTTTGACCTCGAAGGGCGTCTGATCCTCCCGCTGAAAGGTGAGCGACACAGTCGTGTAGGGTTGGCCAGCGAGGAGCTGAAGAGAATTAGAAAGGGCAGCGGAAGGAAACGAAATGAAGCAGGAATGAGAGGCAAAGGAAGGTGCGGGCTGGGGCTGGGGAGCAAGAAGGAGGAAGGCGAGGGTTTCTCACTCTCTTGACCCGCTGGATGGGTAGATCCTGAACGTCGAGTTGGTTGATGGACAGTAGTCTGTGGAGGAGAGCAGCTCAGGTTCTACTCTCTCCTCCCCGCTCCTCCTCCTCACCTGTCGCCCAGCTTCACCTCCTGGTTGGCATAGCCCTGACTGCAGTCAGCGAGCTCCTCGCAAGAGAAATGTTCACCTCCTCCGTGTTTCGCTTCCCCAGGTGGTCCATGAGGACATTGATCTCCTCGACCACGTAGGGCTTCTCGCTGCTGTCTTGCTCAGCGACCCTCCTCGTCCTCCACTGCTGCTCACCTGCTGATGTACAACCCCAAGACTGGCCGCCGCAGCTTCTCTGAGTCATACCACAGCGGATTCATAAGGTTCCAACTAGTGAAAGACTGTCAGGGTGGGGACGCGATCGGCCGTACAAGAGCCACCTCGAGATGTTGTACTTCTCCCAGTCTTCCGCCACTTGCCCTCCAAGAATGATGCCTCCAGCAGCGCATACCTGCCACTTGACATCACTCATGACAGATGGAACTGCAGTCGTACCCCGATGCATGGCCACACTATCACCTCCATGGCGGGACGAACTGCGCTCAGGGTAAGGAAACGAGGCGAGCACTTGAAGGTGAAAATGCAGGAAGATCAAGAGCAGAAGCAATCCTGATGGGGGCGAGGAATGGAAGAACTTTTGCAGTGCCAACGACTCCAGGGAAGCGATGGAAAGATGAAGGGGCAAGGAAAGAGCTAGGAAAGGAGATAGATCAACGACGAGATATTGTCTCCTCCTCTCGCCTTCTTCGTTTTTCCCTCTTCCTCCACATGCTTACTCTCATGTTTCCTCCCTGTCCCTTCACATCCTCCTCTTCCACTCCTTCCCGATGCTCCGCTCGGCCTGCATTTTCTCAGGCGACCATGTGCTATCCCACAGGACAAACTTTCTAACTCTGATTATCAAACTTTGAAAGAAAGTTTCTCAGCTAATATGATTTGAAGTTTCAGGTCAAACGATGGCGGGAACCATGGTGGGACGGGTGGGACAAGACGGAGGCGGTGGGGTGAGAGTTGAGGTATCAGCGAGCATGGAGTAGCTGAGGATAAGAGGAGAGAGGGGGAGAGGGCACATGTCAAAGAAATCCTTCGATCAAGAAGGGACGAACTCCCCCCATTCACTTCCTGTTTCTCGTCAAATTTTCGCTCCTTCGCAACCTAAAATGTCGAAGCCGAAGCAACAAGAGAAAGCCAACAGCAGCAGGCCTTCGGAAGTTGAGCTTGTTCTCAACCGACCCGGATCCGCTCAGATGACAAGCTTGGATCTTAGTGACTATAACATCACCTCCCTGGCTGCCTTTCAGGTCTCGATCTCTTCCCTTCGAAGGTTGAAACAGATAGACATATCTAAGAACTCAATTTCTTCTCTCAAGTACATTCGAAGTCTCCCCATTCTTGAGACGGTGATATGCAGCAACAACGCGATGACAACCTTGGTGGGCCTTGAGGAATGTCCTATGGTTCAAACTGTTGATGCTTCCGACAATGCCATCACAGTCATCGGGGATTTGCGTCACTTGTCGCGTTTAAAGAACCTGGATATTCATGGAAACTCCATGTCATCCATTTCCTCTCTGCCTCACAATCTGCCTGGATCGCTCAGCACGCTCAACATTTCCAACAATGAGCTTGGAAGCCTCTCAGACCTGCGGTACGTTAGTTCGCTCATGGAGCTCCGACGCCTCGATCTTCGGTAGGCCTTGTCTCCCGCATGCATGCCGACCTGACGTCTCCTTGCTCAGAGCAAACCCTATCACTTCTGCCATCTACATGAAGGGGATTGATCACAGACCTTTCGTTGTCTTCCTTCTACCTCGGCTGTCCACTTTGGACGATAAGCCTGTCTCGAGGCAGGAGTGGGCGGTCTCACGAACGCTCTTCTGTGAAGAGCCAGGCATCTTGTCGGACGCCCTCATGGCTCTCCTCCAGGTCTCCTTGTCATGTTCAACTCCCCGGTTTGACGGTTGTCACCCAGCCCGCCAACGAAAAGCGCCTTAGGCAGTACCTCATGGAAAAGTGTTCCATGGCAGTTCATGAACCCTCGCAACATGCCTTGACAGCACATGATGCCAACATTGATGAAGAGCTGGAGAGTAGATCGAGACCCTCAGGGTTCAGAGCACAGAAGCGAGACGATGGTGCTGTTGTTGAAACCCTCCAGAGCCATTCTAGCAAAGGATTTAGCGACAGGGCCGGTGCATCGTCTCATGCCAGGATCCCGTTTGCGATGGATGGCGTTGGACTGTTAGCACTGGAGTCCGAAAATGGAGAAGCAGGTGACAAAGCTGTTGATATCCATACACTTGCGAAGCATGTTCGGGAAATGCGAAGGTACTGAGATTGGGGAAGGGGAAGGGGAAGGGGAGCAAGAGCTTTTCTGCAGGACGTTGGGGCGGGAGGATTGAAGTGAGAGATGATTGTCACTGTGCGATGTTGTTAGGTATTTCAAAGTTTATCTGAAATCGGAGAATCGGCGGAGGAATGCTTCAGCAATGAAGATTCAAAATGCTTATAGATGTCATCATTCACGCCTGATAGCCAAGGTGGAATAGATTGGCTTGCCATTCTCTTGTATCTACTTTGTCTGAGATCTGTTTTCTTGTCTGAAGAAGGCTTTCTCAAGAAAGCAGGATACGAGCGACGAGAGAGATCGGTGCGTTGATTGGTGTCAATGGATATGAAACTTGACTTGTGGTTTCGCAGATGGATGCGATGGCCAGACATTGGGACTTCCACCTTGCCAAAGATCTTACTCAAATCAACAGTACGACCTTCAGTCCGAGATGTCTGCGCAGCGAGGTAAGGAGGTGGTTACGTGCGTGCAATCGTCTGAGAGGGGTTGCAAGGCTTCAGGCCGTCGCAAGGAGCTTTCTGGTGAGGAGGAGATTGAAGAGATGGAGGGGCGACCTAGCGTCTGTCTCGAGGGGAACGGCAGGTGGTACTCCCGTTGTCTTGCCTCGCTTTCCTGACGGCGATGGAAGAACGGCTGGAGGCGGATACGGGCATGATGCCCTCGTTCTTGCGAGGGAGCAAAAGGCGAGCAGGTTGCTTCAAGTCTACACATCTTCCAACTTGTTGACAAACATCAGGAGCGAGGCCCTCCGCTCTCCGTGCAGATAGCCTTCTTGACGGATCATGGGAGATCCATGCCCTAAAGAGTCAGATACAGATGTTGACACAGCAGGTGAAGTCTTGCTATGTTAACGAGTTTCACAACCACCTGATATCAAACAGCTCGAGGAGGAGCGAAATGCTCGATCTCGGCAGGACGAGGCTTTGCGCATCTTATGGAACGAGGTCAGAGGCAGGAGGAGGAAGGGGGGGAGAGGCACTCGGAGTGAGCAAGAGTGCAGGTGGGTCGACTGAGAGGGAAAGACGAGCACAAGGCAGCCATCAAGATTCAGGTCACTTTTAGGAGAGTGAGCCGGCAGTGGATGACCCGGCAGCGCAGAAATGCTGGAGAGGACACGATGACAGGGAGCTGTTCCGCATCGCTATGGATCATTACACTAGGTAACCCTCCTCCCCCTCTGCTCCGTATGTTCTGATTCGTCCCTCAGGTTCAAACTGGAGCGGTCCGCTGCTGTCGTGAAGCTCCAGAGGTGGGCACGGAGGGTCTTCTGGAGGTCCTTCGGGACCCTCTTTCGAATGCAGGACACAGCCACCCGCTGCCTTCAGCGGGTAGTTCGCGGCCATCGGTCGAGGAGGAAGATGGAGGGGCTGCTGGGAAACAACAGCCTCAAGCAAGAGATCCGCTACATCCGGGATGTGGAGATTGTGAGATTGCAGCGAACGCTCAGTGCAGTACAAGACACCATGGACCATGTGACAAGATCCCTCGCAATGTGGTGTGATGACTCGGCTGACAGGTGCTATCCATCCTCGGCCCCGCCATCGGGGGCTACGGAGTCAGAGAGGATGAGGAGAGCTGAAACATTCTGGTAGAGCACGAAGACGAACGGGCCAGGGAGTCCCGGGGAGGCAGCTAGCATACTGAGCCAGCTGCTAGTAAAACTGCCAAATGTCTGCTGAACCTCCTGCTGAACCCTTCCCGGGTAGTTCCGAAGTTCCCGAAAATGTTTTGATAATGAGCGGGGATGAGGGGAGGTTCTGGAATGATTCGGTGGTCGCCCAACGGTGGGTACCTGATTGTACTACCCTACCCCCTTTCACAGCTAATTATAGTGTAAAAGCACGGGTAGTGATATGGAATTGTCGTTCTACTCCACCGGTTTCACCACCGCGACAGAAGGTTTCCCGCCATCGGTTGCGCGCATGCGAGGGGTTTGTGGGTTGACGGAAGAGGGGGAGGAGGAGATGGGCGAGGAGGAACAGAAGCATAACCATGAAATGAGAGCCAATGAGAAAGAGAAGGGCGGAAAGAGCTTACAAGATGAAACTTCTTAGGCATGCGATGATGCATTCTCAACGAATGGAAGAAGCGATTACGCAAGGAGGACAGGAATTTCAGTGCTTTGAGCTCAGATAGGAATGTGCAGACCCTCCCAGACTCTTGTAGCTCTTAGTTGCCTGAAATGTTGGAAACGCTTTTGACTTTCTATCGTTCTCAGACCTCGTCATGGCTGGCAACACCAAGTACGATGACACACTCTTCGCCATGATGACTCAGCATGAGAGTGAAATGGAGTTCCTGAACACAATTTTCGGATTTTTGCAACGTAGAACACAATGCTTCAATGGACCGAAGGTCTCCAATGTTTCGCTGCCATGTCCATGGCATGACTTTCTCAACAGGCGGAAAACAACTTTCAGACGCTCATCAACACGCTCTCCCACCAGCTGGACGTTTACCGGAAAGCAGAGTATAAGAAGCAGCAGGGGATCGACGAAGATGACGAGGAGCTGAAGAAAATCGAAGAGGAGAAGAAAAAGAAGCAGCTTGCAGAAGAAAAAGCCGCTAAAGAGGTTCCTAAAATAATTGTAACTCGCTGATTCCTGCCTGACGCTTGACCAGGCCAGGGAGCTGGCAGAGGCACGAAAGAAGGAGCAGGCGGAACGTGAAAAGTTGCGCAAAGCCAAAGAAGAAAGGGGAGAAATACCCAAAGAGCCTGAAGAACCCAAGGATAAGGAATCCGAAGACGAAGATGAAGGCGAAGACAATAAGGGGGCCAAGCCGATATCCAACGGAGGAGTCACGGACAAATACACCTGGACTCAGACGCTGTCGGAAGTGCAAGTAATCATCGATTCCCAGAAGCTAGGGTTGCCGCCTGGAGTTCCATTGAAATCTCGTGATCTTACGGTCTCGTTGACAAAGAAGAAGCTCAAGATTCAGTTGAAGGGGAAGGAGCCTCTTGTGGATGGTGAGCTTCATAAGGAGGTCAAGACTGACACTTTCATCTGGACTATCGGTGATGCTTCATTTCTCTTCTATTCCCCCCGAACTTTCGCTGAAACATGTTTCATCACAGAGGATGCGAACCGGCTGGTGTTGAGCATGGACAAAGAGAACGGGATGGAATGGTGGAAATGCGTGATTATTGGAGACCCAGAGATCAACACTCGTAAAGTAGAGCCGGAGAACTCGTCGCTTTCAGATTTGGATGGCGATACTCGACAAACTGTTGAGAAGATGATGTTTGATCAGCGGCAAAAGGCAATGGGTCTTCCTACCAGGTAAGATCTCTCCTTTGATGTCCCGCTGTACCAGACTGACCATTCGATCATAGTGAAGAGCAGAAGAAACAAGACATGCTCAAGAAATTTATGGAGCAACATCCAGAAATGGACTTTTCAAAGTGCAAGTTTAACTAGATCTGCTCGATGTCATAATAAAAGTGAAGTTAAGACACTCAAATCTTTGATGTGAAATGATTGCACGAATAGAAATTATGATTGCACGAAGAGAAATTGAAACTGTGCAAACACATACTCTTCGATGTTGCCCTAGCCAACAGTTGAGTTTCCTCACAATCATTGAATCCTTCATCAACTTGCTCTGGCTGTTTAGAAAGATGTTTCATTCCAAATGAACAAATCTCTCTTTAAAAAAATAAGGAAGAAAAGCGTCAATGGGATTCTGAGGTGCTTTGAGCGTGCAGCTGCAGAAACCAACTGCTCAATCATGTCAATACGGAGAAATGTACGGCAACTCCTTCACAGCTTTCCCGTGTCTGTATTCGACTGAATTTCCAGTTTTCTCATCAATCAGCATCACATCATTGCTGTAAGAGACATGAGAAGCCCACTTACTCTGCACAACAATCGTCAGAAGACCCTCGGCAGTCGACAACAAGGCAATTAATTACCTGCTTCAACGATTCCATGAGTGGTTGGGAGGACTCTTGGAGAGTGCGGACACACATCTCGAACACCATTTCAACAGCAGGCGGAAAGACGGCAGGGAAGCTCTTGATATACACGAGGAGAAGCGCTCAAGCAAGTCAAGGAAAGGACAGACTCCTTCCTCCTGCCATGCAGGACACCAACCCGAAATAGCTAATCATTACACAATCCGCCTCAGATACCTCCACCCCTACCGTCTGAACATTGCAATTCCCATGGCTACCCCTACTATCATATAGTAACATTACCCCTGTTTGTTCACCCCCACCTCCTACAAAAACCTTCACCCTTCACCCCTGCCAAATGGCTTGAAATCACCCCTCCCCGCCTCCTTCTGAAATCTCTGGTCGTCCAAGAAGGCGGATCCTGCATGGAACGAGTCGAAGCGCTGGCAAGGCAGATGCAGGTTACCACCACCTCCTCCTCCTACTCCACCTTCCCCCCCCCCCCCCCCCCTTTCACCACCACCACCCTCCTCCTTCTATGCCACGACCACCACCTCCTCCTCCTCCTACTACTACTACTACTACCTATTACAACTACTACTAAGGATGCCAACTCATGCACCTCCTCCTCCTCCTCCTCCTCCCATGCCACCACCATCACCATCACCACCACTTCCTCCTCCCCCACCCCTCCCCTCCTTCATATACCACCACTGCCACCACTTCCTCCTCCTCCTCCTCCTAATTCCCCTCCTCTCCCTCCTCCTATACCACCACTGCCACCACTTCCTCCTCCTCCTCCTCCTAATTCCCGTTCTCCCCCTCCTCCTATACCACCACCACCACCTCCTCCTCTTCTTCGTAAGTTCTCTTCCTAGTGTTGACATTCCCATACTATCCTCATCCTCCAATCGGATTTTGACTTGTATTCATCTCACCTCTAAAGTCACATGTATTGTTTCCCGCACATTACTCTCGTGCTTCCTGAGATCCCTGATCAGCATGACTGACCTGCACCCCCAGCAACCAGCGCCGATGCCGAATCCTGGAAAGAGACCACCCATCACTTCGCATGTCCTGGACTGTGGAGTTGGAAGGTGAACAGATCTCCCCCTGTCTTAGACTGAGAGCTACGGTCAGACCAGCCGCCGACCTCCTCGTCGTCCTCGAGCAGAAAGTTGCGAACCAATGGCAGGAGGTTCCTTTCATTCTCCCCCGGCATGGGGACCTCTGACCGCAACCACTCTCTGGTAGATCGGTCGAGACAAAACCAACTCTGATGGAAGGTGTCCTAAGGTACTACTACATTTTGCTATGATGGCACGTCTGATCTCCTCTTCCTTCCTCCCTCTTCCTTGCCCTCTCATGATCTCTGCAGCTCCTCTCTGTGGACCACAAGCTGCAGCCAGGGATCTACCGCTGCACGTTCGACACGGCAGGATATTATGCTGCAAGTGGAGGGACTTGCTTCTACCCTGAAGTCACCATCGCCTTTGTAAGCTGTGGCCCCTCTGTCTCCTTCTCCGCACTCACAGGTATCGTCAGGAGATCGTCAATGTCAACGAGCACTATCACATCCCTCTACTGCTGAATCAGTATGGCTACAGCACGTACCGAGGCAGTTAACTAGTTTACATGGCTCCTTGGCTGGCGAGGATGGACAGCATTGCGTCGGACTGCACGAGGGAATGAGGTCGAGGATCGAAGAGGCAGGAAACGTACCGATTGGGAGAGAGGGATAGCCTCCGTTCTGAGGTCCAGCGCTGCAAGGAAGCCCTCTCTCTCTTTCGCTACCACTGACATCTGCAACAACAGAATAAACAACTCTGATCGTGTCAGCGTGCAGTAGTCGAGGACCTGCTCCTCGCTCAAGGCTTGCAGCTTGATCAGCTCGTCGATGATCTCCACCTCTCGTTTCTTCTCCGCCCGCTGCTTCACAGCTTCCTCGTCGTATCGCATGTACTTCTTCAACGCTTCCCTCTCATCTCCTTCCTCCCTTGACAGCGCGTACAAGTCCGCTGCCTTGGTTTTCATAGGAAGGCTCTCTCTTCCGTCGATGATCCTCATCAGGTCCTCGTGGTTCTGTCGCTCCGTAAACTTGCTCTCCTGCTCCTCCTGGGATTTCCCGGAGAGGATCTCCGGGCGTTCCAGAAGAATGTCGCTGTACGCTTTGAACGAGATCTCAGCTACCTTGACGGTCCCCTGGCAGCGGAGGGTACACGGCCATGGCTCTCCGAAGAAGAGCTGTCTCTCTCCAACGACGCTCTTTGGCTCCTGAATGTGTCCGAGGATTGTTCCGTATTGCTCTAGAGCAATCAGGCCAAGCTCCTTGTTCAGCTTCCGAACAGTGAATGCCTCCTCCGCCTCCTCCGCCTCCTCCTCCGAGGAAGGTTCGGACGGGTGTGATTTGGGCGTCATGGGAGCCTTTCCCTTACTCAGCAGAGCCTCGAGCGAATTCTTCTTGGGCTCCCGCTGCTGGGACTCGGTCAGCCTGTGCACGACCAAGGTCCCAGCAAGCAGTATGTACAAGGAACGAGCTCTCCTTCCGTCCTGCTCCTCATCCTCTCCCTGGTGGGCCAGGACCGAAGACGGCTGCAGCACAAGCACCTGGCTCGCTTCTGCCAGCCTCCTCCTCTCGTGACTGTAGAGATGCTTGAAGAGGTACGAGGAGCAGGTGTCGATCGACTCGATCAGAGGCTGCACGAGGGACTCACTCATTTTCTTGATCTCGATTTCTCTCCACCCCGGGCTGTTATGATCGACAGCAGGAACGAACTTCTCAAAGTGTTTCTTGTAGATCTTCTCAAACTCGGGCAGCAGGTGGGGATATCTCATCGTGAAGTACTGTCGTGCTGTGATGAATTTCCCGCTCCCAGCATACAAGGGTCTTCTTTCCAGCTGGATGTTCTGACAAGTGAAGTCACCTCGTGACTCAGGTACATGTTGCAGTGAAAACCTTTCCAGAAGTTAAGAGGTCGCCGACCTTGATGTACATTTGCTGCCCCTGAAAGACCTTCTCGGTGAAGTGCAGTTCCGCTACAGCATCGGTTCCCTGACATTTACAGAGTTAGCACTCGTACTTGGCATTTCGAGCAACACTTGCCTCTGGGACGACATCTCCTATCGCAACAAAGCAAGCTTCACCTTCCTCAAGCTCTGAAAGCTCATCCTTCAGCTTCACAACTCCAGTTGTTACACTCACTGTCAGATTGAACTATCTTCCTGTGCCCGTAGCCATCGCGTATCTTGATCGCATACCCTTCACAGCGTATGTCAGCAAGTGTGCTTCTGCCTCAAATGCTTCACCTCGCACGCTAGCAGTCGGGACATCGAGCTCGACGTACTTGTAGCCTGGCAGAATCTTCTTGGCGACAGGCTCAGAGCCCTTGAGCAACGCCAGGACCTCATCCTAAGAGAACCGTCAGGTGCTAGACTGATCTCAGTCTGTCGACTTACCCGAGCACCCGATGACTCCCTCACGGAAAAGATAGGCGAGGCGATGGGTGTTGAGCGAGCGCGGAGGGGGGAGTGAAGCGATCTCGATGGGTCGCCTCTCCAGAACGTCGCGTCCTCTAGCGCTGGCTCGACTGACATCGGAGAGAAAGGCACCTGCCTCACGCCGCTCGTGAACGTGTTGTTCAAGGAGGAGAGGTTCTGGGGTTCAGGGCTGGCGTTGGACTTGGGATACAAGATGTCCTACGTGACTAGGTCAGGGCCCTTGGCACGCGGAGGACTTGGCAACCTTGAAGGGTCTTGTCTTGAGTCTGATGGATCCCGCCTCTTGGTGTGACGAGCAGACGCTGCTCACGGCTCGATTGAACGTCACGCTCACGATCTCTCCCCATCTGCTGTCGTGAGGAGCCTGAGGCTTCCGCTCTGATGACTCGGGTCTTGGCAGCCATGTCAGAGGTCGTCAGAGCTTCAACTTCATCCCTCACCTTCGAAATCGATCGCCGTCCTGTTTGACTCTTTGAGAACTTTGCTTGACATTATCGGACTTGTCAGCATTTTTAAGGATGGTGCTCGTGATGTTCAAGTCTGTCATCGGAAAGTTTCCAGCCCATCCTTGCTTTCGGCGCTAGAGCTACAAGTAAAGAGATTGGATGCAGCTTGATGATATTGATCTCACCTGATTCGAGCTCGAGATGTTTCCTACTATCACTGACTTCCAGATGTTCTCCATTTTCTCTTTCAGCCCCGGTCGGTACCCTCCGCCAGCTCCTTTCTGAGACATCGTGATGGTGGGGATGAATCGGTCCAAGAAAACCATGACTCTGAACTCGCACTTGTCTACCCCGCTCATCATCTGCACGTGATACTTCCCCAGCGTGTAGTTGTTGTCAGTCGGCAGAACTTTCAGGTTCGTTTTTACATGCCAAACACATTTGTCTTTGGTAGGATACCCCAGCTCTGGGATGCGGATGTCCGGGGTGATGAAGCAATCTGGGTTTCCTTGGTCGACAGCAAGAGAGATTGCAAGGTAATGTGGCACGAAACTTCTCTTGTTTCCAGCGTTCAGAACTTTCATGTCAGACACATCGATCAAAAATTCTTTCGCGTCGTATTCTAACAAGCACATGGTCAGTAAAGCGGGAGGCTTAGGAGTCATCTCACTCTCTAGGGTGACCAAAAGTCCATCTTTCTTGTTGATAGGAATTTTCTCTGTTGTTTTCGTGCTCAGCCCCTTCTTTGCCTGATTGACCAACATTCACTTCTCAAGCCATTGATACAGCAACACACCTTCAGTTTCATGTATTCTTTATCGATCTGAGCAGTCTGACTGTCCTCTAGAGGAGCACTTATGTTGATCGATTCGTTAGGTCTAGCAGCTGTGCTCTTCATCTTCACCCTTCTGAACCCGCTCTGTGTGACTGTCGTGAACATAGAACGGTGCCTAGACCTGAAAGTTGAGATTTGAGTTTCTCCAATTTGTTCAACACAAACATGGCAAGGAGCAGCATGTGAGCACTTACTGTGCCTCTTGAAATCTGATTCGTTTCCTGATGCCTCGGGCAATATCTTTAGCTCCAAGAATGCTCTGGTAACATATTGAGAACTTCGAATCGTGAAGCAAGGAGCTCTCACGCCGAAGTCAAACTCTTCCGATGTCCTTCGTGAGCTTCTTCCTTTCTTCGTCATCTGAATACTTCCTCGCCTGCTCGTTGCTCCTTCCTCCTCATCCTCCTCTCCTCCTTCCCCCTCCCCCTCCCCACCTCCCCCAGCTGGTGCTCCACTTGCTTGCATAGGACGACCACAGCAACCGTTCCTGACCACCCCTACCCCCTCCCTCACTCTCCTAATAACAAAAACAACGAAAATACCCTATATCTTCGTACTACCCTCTTGACTTCAGTACCCCTTTTAATTCCATTAAAAGTACCCCTGAATGACTTAAGCAAAAAAGGGATGCTACCGGTAAAAATCACCTTGTAAAACCCTCCAGGGGAGCGGATCTGAAAGCCTTCAAGATGGGGGTGGGTGTACCCACAGTACCCGTAGCCCAATATGGGGTTGGTGAAGTTTCACCAATCGATGGTGGGTCAATCTCTGATTACCGGTATCTAATACATGCAAAACACGGACTTTGATACGGGTAGGTAGCGGAAGCTGGAGGAGGGGGAGGGGTTTTTCCGTTTGTCAGAGCATGGAGGGTGGGGTAGTCACAGGACCTCAAAGGGTTTGGGGGCAATACCGGTGTGCAATGGAACTGGGACGGCGATGGAAAGGAGGAGGGGGGGAGAGGAGGAGTGGGGGAGGAGAGGAGACGATGGAAAATGAATGAAGACAACTCCGCAACAGTGAAAAGTTTTCACATTGAACAACAGACAATGATGCTCCTGAAGTATAAGATATTCAGTTGCATGGTGCGGGCGGCGGTTGAACGCGACGTTGAAATGTCACGATAAATACCTGCAGTCCATAGCAGCCAGCACACCTTGTCGAAAGTCAAGTGAAACCAAGTTCATCCCATTGCTTGTTTCCAAGAGGAAAGCGTTCCGAAGTGAATCGAATTGCTGTTTGAAGAGTGCATAAGTTTCATTTACGATGCCTATCTTCGTTGGACACAACTCTAATCGTATTGTGAACGAGTCCATGGCTCAAATGGAGAATTCTGAAGGTACACATGACTGGATAGTTACGCATGAGTGTTGACTAGCTGGAGCAGGAACACGAGTGGGGCGAATGACAAGGTTTGCCTCGTTCAGAACACGGATCACAGCACACAAGATCGAGAACCCAGATGTAGGGGTGAGATTGCTTCTCGACGTGTGTTGTTACATGTTGACATGGATACCCAAGAGTCCTCTGTGGAAATTCCTGGAAGACAACGACTCTAGCAAAGCTGCCTGGTGGTGGTCCATCCTCTCTATCTGCGTCATTGCAATCAACTCTGTATCATTCGTCGTGGAGAGCCAGCCCAACTTGTGAGAACCGTGCCCGACGACCCATCTCCTCTAGTTGTTGATGATTGCTCAACGAATCATCTCTTCTTCTCCTCTTCTTCTTGATGATTGCTGAACGAATCATCTCTTCTCCTCCTCTTCTTCTTGATGATTGCTGAACGAATCATCTCTTCATTTCTAGTTGTTGATGGTTGTGCAGCTGCTGTGGTAACTACACCCTGATCTGGGACATCATCAACTGGGTTTGCCTTGGATTCTTCACGATCGAGTACGGGCTTCGGTTCTATTCGTGCCCGCTGTCGTATGGCTTGACCGGACCAAGGATGAGGGAAGCTGCTGTGTACGATCAGATGAAGGAAACTGGCAAGGTAGAGTCCATATTGCCTTGTCCTCACCTCATGTTGTGCATCGCAGTACAAGAGTGCTATTTTCTGGCAGTTCCTTGTGAGATCGCGGATTCGTTTCTTCCTGAATTTTCAAAATCTGATCGACATCACGGCAATCCTTCCATTCTACGTGCAGCTCATGGTAGGTGAAGTGAACGTTGACATCAGTGGCTGACGAATATTGTCTGCAAGCTGACAAACCCCGGTCCTGGGCTGAGATTTATTAGAGTCATACGTATTGTGCGTATCTTCCGACTGCTGAAGATTGGCAAGTACTCCAAGGGACTGAAGCTCTTGATGAACACGATGAAGAAGAGCATGAAAGCTCTGAGCTCCCTGGCTCTAGTGATGATACTCCTGGTTGTCATCATGTCAACGATCATATGGATGCTTGAGAGAGGGGTGTGGTGCGATGAAAGCAACAATTACTGCAGCGGATCAGGAGTCGATGAAGAAGGGAATTTCACTGCTGGATGGTATTACTACGTAGGAGCGTTTCAAGGATCGACGTACTCGGAGGGCTGCAGCACTGCTCCCTACTGCAGACAGCCGAGCAAGTTCACGAGCATCTTCCCATCAACTTGTACGGCCCTCCTGTGATGTCAGAGACTTGTACTGACACAGGTATGACAGACTGGACCCTCACAACCATCACAACTACCGGTACTTGAGTGCTCTGCCACCCTCCATGTGCTCATTCTGGCTCCTCAGGGTACGGGGATATGTACCCTCACACCCCTACCGGGAAGGTGCTCGGTTGTATCGTCATGCTGGCGGGACTTTTGCTTCTTGCCCTGCCGGTCACGGTGATGACCATCGTGCTCGATGATCGAATGCATGCTGAACGCGCTTGTTTGCCGGCGTCAGGTCATCAGCGGCAACTTTGCAACGGAGTATGCCTCGGAAGAGTTGATCCGGCTGGTGAAGGAGGAGAAGAAGCAGAAACAGCTGGAGGAGATTCAAAGATGGGAGCAAGAGTTTGATCATTCCATGAGCCAGGCGCCGGCATCCTTCGCTCGGTACTGTCACTCTCCCTCTCTCCTCCTGCCATTGTTGTTTCTCACAGTGAACGCGACAGGGGCAACCGCATGCTCTCCATGCCCGTAACTCCCACATGTACAAGTTTGACGAAGACGTCTGTGGACCTGACTTGTCTCCCAGCAAACACCGCCTCTTTCGTCTCACCGTCCAATGGCACGCACAACGAGGATGAATCTGCTGAAGAGAATCTAGGAGAGAATCATCATTCGAACGGCAGAGCACCCATCAAGTCGCTCTCCATGCCGACGGACCTGATCCTCTCCGCGCCTTCACCAGAGCTGTATGTCATCGGCAAACGCTTTGGGGACGAAAGTGATCCACAGGGTGCTTCTCTCCTCCCTCCTCCTCCTCCCAGAGTTCGACTCGGAAGCGTGGACTTCAGCGACCAGATCAACGAGTTGATGCGCCAGCATCTCAACTTGCTCATGGCAGAGCTCGAGGTGAGGACGATTGACCCCCTGGCCCTCCCCTGACATGTCGCCCTCAGGACCTGCTGGTCGAGAAAACCAAGGACATAGTGTCGGCCGTGTTGGAGGAGGAGGCCAAGGCTGAGCCCTGACGGGAAGGAGTCTAGGGGCACAAACTTGTAACATAACTTGTTGGTCATCCTTTGGATGAGATTTTCGCTGAATTTGTTAAATTTCCGAGGGAAAGAAGTTGGAGTTTCACTGATTGCAAGGAGGATGGAAACGAAAATCAGGTTCAATCTGTGTCTGAGCCAATGGGGAAGCGAAAGCACATCAGCCTAGCTGCTTCAGCGGCTACTTGTCCTTTATTGTACAAAGATGTCAGGAGCACGTCTTCGCATTCAACGCTTTTCAATCACTTCTTCGAACTCGGAAGTTTATGGTCTTGGATTTCTCTATCATCCCGTCGTAATCACAAGGATCTTCACCCCCCAATCTGCACGGTCGTTAGAGATTGGAACTGATCGGTTGCAGAAGAGAGGTGGCAAGGGAGAGATCGAGGAAGGAGGACGAGGAAGGAGAGAAGACCTCCTTGGCAGACAATCTCGTCCAACCCTGTCTCAGCCTCAGCAGTGCTCACATACATCGTTAACGTTCACCAGTAAGAAAGCTTCTCCTCCTCCTTCTCAGCAGCGAAACGAGTGAAGTGAACCTGAAAGGAGGCGACCAACGTCATGAGCATGCGGCATTAAACTAGTTCAAGTGGCTCGCACCTTGTCGCGGGTAGCAGCGTTCAGCCATGGCTTGATGAGAGGCCTTGAGACAAGGTCAGGGAGGAGGAGGAGGAGGAGGAGGAGGAGGAGGAGGAGGAGGATGAGGATGAGGAGGATGAGGAGGATGAGGAGGATGAGGATGAGGAGGAGGAGGAGGAAGGGTACCAGCAGAAGGTAGGGAAGAAGGTTGGCGCCTGGTGGATCAGCATGACCCCGAGCCTCTCAGGGTAGAAGTTGGTGAGGATGAAGATGAATCGCTTGACGAGCTCGTAGTCCACGTTCTTGAGGGAGGCCCCGCTCATGTCGAAGATGACGGAGAAGTGCGAAGGGTAGGGGTCCCTCAGGAGCCCCTCGGCCTCCATGAGAACATGGATGACGAACCTGGTCGTCTCGTCCACGGGGGAGACGTCAGGATCGTGGCGGCTGACTTGCACTACAACCACAGGCCTCTGCTCCACGTCAGCCTTGGACAGGATGTAAGACTTCTTCATCGCTATCTGCCGCCCGACCCCGTCCGAGGAGCTCGTGATGTCCGCCACGCGCTGCATGCCGTAGGCTGAGCTCTCCAGCCACTCCAGGTGCTTCAAGATGGACTGCAGAGCCGTGGTCGGGTCTTTGCGCAGGAGAAAGAAGCGCAGGAGGTCGTACTCGGACACGCCATCCAAGGACCTGTGCTCCTTCGCTCGTGCTTGCAGGAGTTTGAAGTCATCGGTTGAGAGGACGGCGAGCGGTAGCTGAGACTTCTGTGTGCCCGCTTCTGACCCCTCCGTCCCCCGCGCCTCGAGCTCCTTCTCTTCTTCCTCAAGGGCTCGCAAGATGGCATCAAACCACTGCTTCTCGATGACCCTCCATGCACCCGCACCTTCTCCTCTTTCACCTACAATCGCTCCCTGACCGCCTGCTGCATCGAGCATAGCGGCCCCGCCCCGCGTGCCAGCAAGCGTCATGTTCATGGTCGTGTTGATCAGAGGGCTCTCTGTCACATGTGGCTGGCTGACAAGGAGGCTGGATGACAAGAAGCCCTCCTCCTCCTTCCCAAAGACGATCTTGGATATCCGGGCCAGCCTCCTCGAGCCCAGCAGCACCTTGACGTCGCTCTCGTCGGAGCTGTTGAATCCTCTCAGGGCCTTGCGGACAAGCTCCAGCCTTCGGGAGCCGAAGAGCCGATTGTTCGTCTTTTTTGAGGCTCCTGCAGGAGAAATTCCCTCTCCCCCACCAAGACCAGCGACGTCCTCCTGCTCCGATCGCTGCATCCGCAAGCTCCACCTCCGAGAAAGACAGGGCGTGCATCCTCTGGTGGCGACAGGAAAGGGAAGATGCAAGAATGAAGACACTTCGGGCAAAGAGAGGAGGACGCAGGAAAGCAGGAAAGCAGGAGTCATGCGCTCAGGTCTGAAATCCCGAGGCCAACTCTATGCTCCTAGCATCAAGACAGCAAGACTTCCTTGCGGAGACGAGCAGGGAAGGAAAGGACCAAGACCGGAGATTACGAGACAGGGGAAGGAGGAGCTGACGTTGTTCAGGAACGAGCTTGTTGAACGAGAGCAGGAGCAGGAGCAGGAGCAGGAGCAGGAGCAGGAGCAGGAGCAGGAGGAGCAGGAACTTATAATAGCAACAGGGGTGGGTGAGTAGGGCGCAAACAAGGGGTAGTTTGGAGGATTCATTTCTTGGGGCAAGTGTCCGCATTCGATCAATTGCAGGCATAGAGGCAGCGAGGAAGGAGCGAAGGAAAGAGCAAGGTTGAGGGTGAAGGACAGCAGTGAGAGAAAGAGAGAGTAGAAGCATGTGCTGATGATGATATCTTGATGACAACATGACAGGGAATGTATGCAAGTAAAAAACTGAAACACGAAAGAACATGAAGCCATGACATCGTGGGCAGGTTTTATTAGAGTGAACAAAACTATTGTGTCAAGTAGCGATCTTCAGATTCAACCTTTCTCCTTCCCGTTTAGAGACCAAACTGTATCATCGACCTGACTTCCCGGTACACTCTCTTGCTTCGTTTGTAGCATGAGATCCCGTATCACAGGTCAAACAAAATTTTGCGGAAGTTTGATAGAGCAAACAAGAGACTGCATGGATATTTCAAAAGCTTTGAATTATGATGGAATCACATTCATCTTTGGCTTCGCACTACCTTTTGCAACAACTGCTCTAGTTAGACGTTTTTGTGCCTTTAACATCGCATTATAGTCCTGTACAATCCTTTCCTCCTATCGTATCCCCTGACGGAGCTTTCCGCACTTCTACCAATTCCTCTTGTCGCTCTTCGCCGATGAGCTTCATACTATCTTCTGCTCTGTCAAAGATCTCAAACAAACCGCTCTCGTTGGTCACTTTATACATGTCATTCTCCTACAAAACTTCCGCTCGCACTCTCTCACACTCCCTTCGCTTCCTCCATCTCTTTGCATCCAACAATTGGACCCATCACAGTTGAGACAATTTCTATCATCTCTACTCTATCAAAACTGTAGTGTGAAATGAAGACATTATTCAAAACGGGAGAAAGAATTGGAGGAGTCGAGCGACTGGGAGAGGAAAAAAGAGAAATCTGAGAATCGATCTGAGATACGCTAATACAATAGAAGGTGTCGTAGAGGACCCAACTTCTGTAATCTCTGATCTGTACTCAACACTCACTAGTCTCCAGCCTCCATAGATCTTGTCTAAGACCTCCAATTCTTTTGAACACCAACAGACGTTCTCGTCGTCATGACGTTCGATCACATCTACAAAACTTGGGGATGAGAAAGGGAGGAGAGAATCTGATTTCTCTCTATCGTTCTCTCCTCTGTCCTTTTCCTGCTTTCTTCCGTCTCCGCTCTCCTCCTAAAGCCGTTTTCCCTCCCACCTCCCGTACTTGCATTTCTTTGGGGACATGTCCCTACCAAAACGAGGGGTAGGGTAATCTTGAGGGTAGTGTGTGCAACATTTGGGTGGGTACTGAAATTATCATGTGGGTAGGGGTAATGTCAGCTCACTAAAAGTTGCACCATATCTAATTGATGGCATATAGAATACCAGGGGTACTCTTGAAGAAGTACTCCAAGATCACCGGTGATAAAGAAAATACAGGGGTTCTAATTAATAGAAGGGGGGTGGTCATCTGATGCCGTGTACAACCTTTGGGGTCTTGCAATGAAGCTTGCGGACTACCCCCACCCCCATTCGTGACAATTACTCTTTAGAGGTTGTGTCATTTTTAAAATAAGACCCTACCCTCCTACTTGAACAATCCTTGCATTCATTCATCGTTTATCTTTACGACTATACCCCTTTTCACTAGAGAGTTATATGAGGGATATTCTCAAAATAAGGACCCCTAACGACATCTGCGATGTCTACCCCCTATCCCTGGACCATCCTTTTAAAAACGCGTACCCCACCTACAGGAAATGCATGTTCATCTACACATGAGTACCCCCACCGTCCATTCTACTCAGCCCCACCCCCAATATCGCCAGTTCCGATGCCTATAAAAGGAAGGAGGGGGTAGGGGTTTTCTGTATCCCCCCATGGTATTAAAAGGGTCCCGTGGAAGGATCCATACACACCTCCTTTCCTCGTCCTCTGCCTTGTCAACCGGCGCTCTCCCTTCGACCAGGCTATCCTCCTCCCTCCCTTCCTCCACATCGGCTCCTTCCTCCCAGCGACGCACTCGTGGTAGAGCCTTCTCTGCCTGGACAAGAACTTTCTTCAGGAAAGAGCCCAGTACCCTCTGTGCTCTCTTACTCGGTGCGAATTTCATCCCCGTGAACGCATCCAAGGGTTTGTTCTCCAACAGACATCCTTTGCTCTTTGCACGACCAGCCTCAACCGACAGCAACAGCAAACCTTCAGCTACTTCTCCAACGATGTCCAGCGACACCCCTGTGCCCACCCTTCCCGAAGGCTACGTCGTCCCCGCAGTTTGGACTGAGCCTAACGACGGTCTCGGTGGAACCATGGGCAAGATGAATAGGCCTGTTGCTGGAGCGAGGTTTGACAAGCCTCTTCCACGTGGCGAGCATCCTCTTCAGCTCTACAGCTTGGGAACACCAAATGGACACAAGGTCACGATCCTCCTGGAGGAGCTTGGCATCGAGTACGATGCCTGGAAGATCAACATCATGCAGCTCGATCAGTTTGGATCTGAGTTCACCAAGATCAATCCCAACTCCAAGATCCCTGCCTTGCTCGACTACAGCGAGAACCCACCCATCCGCGTGTTCGAGTCGGGATCGATTTTGATGTACATCGCGGACAAGTACGGCAAGTTCTTCCCCAAGGAGCTTCGTCCTAGGACTGAGTGCCTCAACTGGTTGATGTGGCAGATGGGAACGGCACCCTTCATCGGCGGTGGGTTTGGCCATTTCTACAAGTACGCCCCTATCAAGATTGAGTACGCCATCGACCGTTACAGCATGGAGACTAAGCGCCAGCTCGATTTGCTCGACAAGCACTTGGCCGAGAACAAGTACATCTGTGGTGAGGAGTACACCATCGCCGATATGGCAATCTTCCCCTGGATCCGTGCCATCCCTGTCTTCTATGGGGCTACAGAGTTCCTTCAATTCCCTTCATACAAGCACCTCAACGTAAGTTTCGGATTTGTTCTCAATAGGAGAGGAGGGGATTGTGGCGACAAGCTGTTGGCATATACTCACGCAGTCATGCAGGCATGGATGGAGAGAGTTGGAGAGCGCCCGGCCGTCAAGCGCGGCCTGAAGGTTAGCATTCGCATGCAAACAAAACCATAATGTTGCTTACGTGGCGGTAGGTCAATGGCTTCACTGACAAGGATCTTGCCGAGCGCCACTCAGCAGCCGACTTTGACAAGCTCCCCAAGGAGTGAACCATGCCTGTCCAAGCTTGCTGATAGTACAATGATTGGATAGTGATGTGAAATGTGAGCTTTGTGATTCTAGAAGTGTCTGGTAAAATACAGATCAAATCGTGAGCAAACTCGCATTGTGCAAATCTTTATTCTACACGTTTTGTGCACCATCGTTCTCGATGCCCCGACCTCGGTTGGTCTGAATGCAGCAAGCAACAGTACTTCTAACACGGCAAACCACACACCCACAGCATGCCGACCACGATCTGCTGCTTCTTTATGACAGGATGATGCAGGTCGCTCGCACCAGTCAGCCCAACAAGATGATCCTTCCAGTCATCAGTCCAGCTCTTTTCCTCCTGTCTCTGACCTCTCCCTCCCCCCCCTCCCTCTGACTCCTCCCACTTCGGCATTGCGGCTTGGTTACAGTACGCTCACCCCCTTGTTGAGTAAACTGTGCAAGCCTGCCTCAACAACCACCCCACCCATGGTAGACAACGGGATAAAAGGGGTGGGGAGGGCACGTGCGAAAATGGCAGGCCGCAGAGCAGGGGGGATGTGGAGGGGACGAGGAGGAGAAGCGGAGGAGGGACGGGGAAGGAGAAGGAAGGAGTCATAGAGATAGTTTATAGGATGCAAACTCTCCGGAACGGCAGCATAGTTCAGGGCTGGATCATTAGCCACGTGCTGTGCCAATACCTCGCGCAAGTTTGGTTGACGTGATATCGTAGCGGCAAGGTGAGAAGAAATGGGGAGAGCGGCAAAGGACAAGCGGGACATCTATTACCGGAAAGCAAAGGAAGTCGGATTCAGGTGGATTATCTCTTTATCTGCTGTAGCTCACAACTTCCCCTCATTGCAGAGCTCGATCAGCCTTTAAGTTGCTTCAGCTTGATGAAGAATTCAAACTGCTCGAGGGTGTCAACCGCGTCGTTGATCTCTGTGCAGGTCGTCCTCGTCCTCGTCCTTGTCCTCGTCCTCGTTCCAACCCTTGTTGTTTGTTTTTCGTCGGTCTCGTCTTCGCCCTCTTCACTATCCCCGTCCCACTTCCTCGCATGAAGCTCATGACACATGCAGCACCTGGGAGCTGGAGCCAGGTTATAAGTCGCCAGCTTGCAGACAGGAGGGATCAGAGCAAGATCGTGGCAGTAGACCTGCAGGAGATGGCGCCCATCGAAGGCGTTACTCTCGTCCAGGGGGACATCACGAGCTCCGTTGTTGCAGACAAGATAGTGCAGCTGTTTGATGGACAGAAAGCAGGTCTTCAATCATAATTATTGTCTTTCACTTCGATGACATAAGCTCACAAGACATTGTCGTGTCCGATGGAGCTCCTGATGTCACCGGCTTGCATGATATTGACGAGTACGTGCAATCACAAGTGAGTTTGTTCGGCAAGTGAAACGTGTTGTTGAGTTTGACATCATGTTTGCTGCTGTACAAAAGCTCCTTCTGTCTGCTCTCAACATTACAACTGTCCTCCTGAGGCCCGGAGGAAGCTTTGTTGCAAAGATTTTCCGTGGAAAGGACGTCACACTCTTATACTCACAGGTATTTCATATGGCTCGATCAGTTTCTGTCGATGACGTCGTAGCGTAGCTGAAGATCTTCTTCCCCTTCGTCACATGCGCGAAGCCAAAGAGCAGTAGAAATTCGAGCATTGAGAGTTTCATCGTTTGCAAGGTGAACGGTCGGCTGCAGCGTCAGCGATTTCGTCCCACCCCCTGACTTCGCCTCTTGTAGGGATACTGCCCCCCTGCCGGCTACATCCCCTGCCTGGACAAACCGTGTGCTACTTGCCAGACCCTCCCATGCCAGTGATGAAAGACCGTTGCAGGCTCCTCGACTTCAAGTACGGCCAGGACGATGCCCTGCTGGGTTACAATCGCTGCATCGTGCCATTTGTTGCCTGTGGGGATTTGAGCGGGTGAGGAGCAGGAGAAGTAAAGTTTCGCTCCTGATGGAGGCGGACAGGTACGATCCGGATACAGTATATGCGCTAGAAGACGAGAGCATGGAGGAATCTGGAACGTCGTACACTACCAGGGCACCAGTGCAGGTTAGTTCTTCACTACCTCCTACCTTGTTCTTCCCCTGACAGTCGCGCGTTTGTTCCAGGCTCCCATCAACCCCCCGTACAAAGCTGCTCTCGATGCCAAGAGGATTCATAGCGTGAGTGGCGTCATCGTGCTTGAGGGGCTGCGCTGACGTGTAGCAGGCGAAGGAGAACCTAAAGGCTGAGCCGGAGGCCTCGCTCGACCCTAAGAGTACAGAGGCGAATGTTGAGGCAGCGATGGACGTCCTGTGAGATGTTTCTACCTGCTCCTGCGAGCTCTTCTAATTGTTGGGATGCAGCCACAGGAAGAAGAACGCCCTCTCCTCATAACGCCCTGCCAGGACCGAACTGCTCCCTTCACCTGCCGCTGTGGGCACCGTCAAACATGTACATAAGGCCGTTTGCGTGAAGTCTTGTTCAAATTGTTTCCATTAATAGGCGACTTGTCAGTCATTCTTATCTCCTCCAACTTCCTCTGTCTTGTCGCTCCTCATGCATAGTAGCCGACCCCCGGGAACCACAACCTGCCATCGCAACTGAGTCACCAGGCACCACGAGGGCGTTAGGTGCTGCTCACTTGAGGCGGAAAGCATCTCCTCCGTTCAAGTAATATCGCAAAAGGCGCCTGAAACAGCAATGAAACAGTTGTTTCATATCACCTTCCTGGCACTCCCCTTCCCACCACTCACTTCCTCCTCCTCCTCCTCCTCCTCCTCCTCCTCCTCCTCCTCCTCCTCCTCCTCCTCTCACTTATCGCGAAAAAATCCCAGGTTCTCGTAAAGTCGAAGAGCACCAGTGTTGCTGCACTCGGTCTCCAGAACGACCTGACACCTAGTCAGGCTTGAATCTTACAGCACAAGCTCTCACCTCCTCGCATCCCTCCGCTCTCATCGAGCGTATCGCCTTCCCCACCAGGCACGTTCCGATCCCTTTCCCTCTCAGATCCGAGTCTACCGCCAGCATGGCGATGTATCCCCTGAAGTAGTCCCGATGCTGCCAGCATCGGTTGAGGGGAGGTCGGGGAGCAGGTGCCAAGTACCTGCTCGAGCTTGCAGACGACCACACCGCAGCATTTCCCGTTGTGCCTGTGAGAGATGAGCGTCCATAGCAGGATGTTCAACGTCGCTCACATCGCCATGTGGGTGTGTTGAGGCCAGTTATAGATGAAGTATCGGTAGGTAAAGATGGAGTACGGCTCCGATAAATCCTTATCGATGAGAGCAACGATCTCTGCATGGAGATCATTCCCGAGGAAAGGAACGAAGATGCCTCACCTGCCATCTCCTCCTCCAGGGAAAAGGTCTTGTACGTGATACCTTCTTCAGTTCCTACCACACGTTAAGAACAGCCAGACAGGCCTCTCTGGACTCACCAGCTTCATGTGTTGGCAGAGGAAGGCGATTGTAAGTCGTCCGGTAAGTTTGCTCCTCGTCATACACACCCCGTTCCTGAGGTTCCTTGTCCTCGACTGAATGATGACCCGCGCTACCCCGCCCAGCTGCATGATTCATATGCCCCGAATCCCTGTCAGCGCAACTTCAAGGAAGGGTCGGAGCGACAAGCACGAGAGAACAAGTGATCGAAGGATAGAGAAGAAGGAATCGAAGGATAGAGAAGAAGGAATCGAAGGATAGAGAAGAAGGAATCGAAGGATATAGAACAAGTGATCGAAGGATAGAGGAGAAGGAATCGAAGGATAGAGAAGAAGGAATCGAAGGATAGAGAACAGGTGATCGAAGGATAGAGAAGAAGGGATCGAAGGATAGAGAAACACGATTTAACATGTTGAAAGTCAAGATGATGATCCGAGAGATGCTCGAGATCAAGAGGAGGAACAGGAGGGGGATCCAGCAAGGGGACTAGACCTTCGGCCGTCCTCGGAGTTCTCGAGCTGCAGTCTCTCGACCTCCTTGTGAATCTTCTCCTCGAGCTTCGCCTGCGCTATCCTCCTCCTGATCGCCTCTCGCTTCCTCTCCCTCTCCTCCTCCTCCGCATTCTCAACTTGCCCGCGCTCCATGCATGCAATCTTCAGAGGACCCTCCTGGTGCGGTACCCCTGTAATGTAGTATGGAATTCTCGGGGTGGGGTGGCAAGCAAAAGTCAGGATTACCCTCGGGACGATGGCGCGCTGAGGGAAGTAGAGGAGGGAGGGAGGGAGGGAGGGAGGGAGGGAGGGAGGGAGGGAGGGAGGGAGGGAGGGAGGGAGGGAGGGAGACAGGGAGGGAGGGAGGGAGGGGAGGGGAGGGGAGGGGAGGGGAGGGGGGGGGAAGTTTCGTGGGGTTGCTGACGTGTCTTGTTCGTTTTGTTCGAGCGCGTGTCGGGGGGGATCGTTGAGTCTTCCTGCGTGTGAGTGAGTGTGTTTGTGTCTCGGAATCGTATAGATCGATCCTTCCGCGATCG